>NC_134692.1:142284495-142362642 GCF_050947455.1 Rhinoderma darwinii | reverse complement strand
GTGTATGGAAACGGGTTTTCTAAACTGGACGATCCCTTTAAGGTCAGATCTATCTTCTGCACCTAGTGACGTTTCTAACTCCTCCTTAAAGGGGTTGTCAAGATTTAGGAAAACATGGCTGTTTTCTTGCAGAAACAGCGCCACACTTGTCCATGGGTTGTGTCTGGTATTGCAGCTCCGCTTCATGCAAGTGAATTGGGCTAAATTGTAATACCACACAGAACCTGTGGACAGGTGTGGCGCTGTCTATGGAAGAAAGCCGCTATGCTTTTGTAACTCTGGACAACCCCTTTAAGGAGACATTCCACCTCAGCTCGGTGGTTAGCACCGGTGCCTTGCAGCGCTCGGTTTGCATGCGTTTACTCCGGGTACTCCAGTTTCCTCCCACACCCCACAAACATACTGATAGGGAACTTAGATTGTGAGACCCAATGGGGACAGTAAGCGTGGACCTTTGTACAGCGCTGTGGAATATGTTGGCGCTATATAAGTATCAGAAATCAATCAATCAATCCAGAAAATCATATCTGGATAACAGCCGGGGTGGGAAGGGGGTTAACAAAGGAGACGACTATCCAGAGCGCCATCTAGTGGTAAGCAGTTGTTTCTTCCTGTGCTCCAGGCATGGAGTGCTTTGACTTTAGCAGATTTTGCATCGTGGTCCTGCGCTGGGTCCCAATATAGAACCATGGATTTTTAATTTTTTTAATATAAATCTTCCGTCATATTCTCGCGAGTCTCCGGCAGTGATAATATCACTGCTATAATAAGAGCAGGCGGGGGCACACAGGCTGCTGGGACCCCTGAGATGGGGATGAACCTCTGCGAGGCCTATAATTAGGATGTCAGTTATGCGCTTGTGTTACCATGACAACCGCGACTATGGCCTTGGGATCAATGCATGGAACAGGCACTGGGTGGTTCAATAAAGCAGAAGAGAATGATGGGAGTAAGGGAGCGCGGAGAAATGTGAATAACTATACTACACCCGGGCCGGCCGGGCACAGAGGTACGTATGAAACATTACAGCGCCACACACAGACCTCAGCTCTTATTACATCCTCCATTACCGCTGCCGCCGTGTTGTCACCCAGCTTTTCCAGACTCCTGAATGGCAAATCTATGCAGGAGTCCTCTGCCAGGGCGAAGCTGCAATAGACTAGGTAACCAAATGGCCACCAAGTATAGGGCACCGCACCGCCAGGTCACCAGGGCGTGGACACCTGACCCCCCAGGGACACTATTCTGCAGGGTCTTCATTAGGTTGCAAAGCCTGAAAGGGGGGTGATTATTTTTATCTAAAGCATTTAAGAAGCCAGGTCAGAGAAACCATCAACAAGCAGGCTAGGTCCTGCTGATGGATTCTATTTTTCTTAGCACATCTCTATTTAGAACATTAAGCTTATGCAAGACCCTACTAAGTGCCCCCTCCATTTTTGGAGTCTCAGTCTGATGAGAAGCAGTCACCTCAGTGAAAGTGAATCGGGGCATCCGAAAACCATGTCCGCCTTCTGGTGATGATGGGTCATTACAGTGTGGATGCAAAAGTATTCATGCCTCCCAATATTAAGGTTTGTAAAACTTTGGCCGAGTTACGCTAAATCCACCACAACCATGCCGCGTTATAGCCACGCCCCTTTAAGGAAGCCCTGCCCCTTTTCAGGTGGCTGCAAAAAAAATTAATAAAAAGGGGTTAGTTGGGGAGGGTTACGGGGGAAAAAAAAATCAACTAACCCCGATTTTGCTCTGCGTGTCTGATCTTGCCTTCGTTTTGTATTATTTACTGGCAGCGAGCGGTTTTTCATAAAATAGGATTCATGTTTAATGCACCAAAATCCAGGAAAAACATCTGTAGAGCCTCAATGTACAATCTCAAGTACCTGGTAACCATGGCGACTCACAAATCACACGAAAAAATATCTCCTGCATCTCCAAGCAGATTTATTTAACACCATATCTCCGCCTAACGAAACCTCGATCCTTCAGAAAAACCCGACCGAAAAGACATGTACGTTCTGATCTAAAGTGATCGTCCATCCGGTCAGGAAATGTGAAGTCCGGCATGTCTCTTATAGATCTTCATTACCTCTTTTACTGTTTCAATTACATTTACGTCCATTTTGTACTTTGGTTGATTTAAGAAATCTGATTTTGCTATATGGAAACCGTCAGCAAGCAGGGGAGCTGCCACTGTCTGTTCTTATGTCTCAATATTTACAAGCTACTTAAAAGATCCCTCCTTTTTCTCAAAGAATAGAAAAAAAGATTTAATACCCTACCAGTGATTTTGGAGGTGGGCCGACTTCTGTGTCTGAGGGCGCAATTTGGGCTTCGAAGTGATAATAAGCTGATCTACAGCGGTTATTCAGGACTATCCGCTCGTTCTAAACAATACACCCTTGCACAAGCAAAGTACCAGATATGTTTATAAATAAAATTAGATCCATTAACAGCAGCTTGTTGATGGTTTCCATGATGCAAAAAATTGAAAAAAAAAATCGCAATAATGTGAAAAATAACTAAAAATGACAAACGTCTGGGGTTTCAGCTTCTGATGTAAGGCAGGTGCTCTGTCAATTCAAACTTTTCCCAATTTGTCATGTCAGGAAGGATAGTGACCACCTCTCTCTTGTAGCGCCCCAACCCAACACCATTTTTCCATACCAAAAACAACATACTACCGGGGTCAACTGAGTTTGACACTTACCCAACATGCATGAACATATAGGTAAGGAAGCGCCAAGCTTTTGCCCGATGTCCCGGGTGGTATACGAGGGGGCTCTTCATGTACTCTGGGTGGTATGTCTGTAATACCCACTTGTTCAGTTTGATCCCGTAACACAGGAACACGATGATCTAGAGTGGATGAGACAGGCCTAAGAACAGCAGAAGAAGGCCAGTGGACTATTAACCCCTTAGGTAGCAGGCTGTGGCTTTCTTCTCTTTCAAATACTAAACAAGCCCGGCTGTCATTCCATAGATCTCCCAGATACCCCACACAAGATCCATTCAAGACGATCTGCAAGCAATCAGATCTACTGACCACACACACAAGAGCACTGGACTCAATCAATCTGGTTCAATCATCAGCCAACCTCATCTTCTGATATGGAAAATAAACTATTATCTATGAACAAGATAGATAGATCTGAGAGAGAGATTGATAGATAGATAGATAGATAGATAGATAGATAGATAGATATGAGAGGGAGAGATAGATATTAGAGAGAGAGATAGATAGATATGAGAGAGATAGATAGATATGAGATAGATAGATAGATCTTAGAGAGATAGATAGATATGAGAGATAGATAGATATGAGATTGATAGATATGAGATTGATAGATATGAGATCGATAGATATGAGATCGATAGATATTAGAGAGATAGATAGATATTAGAGAGATAGATAGATATTAGAGAGATAGATAGATATTAGAGAGATAGATAGATATTAGAGAGATAGATAGATATGAGATAGATAGATATGAGATAGATATGAGATTGATAGATATGAGATTGATAGATATGAGATTGATAGATATGAGATCGATAGATATTAGAGAGATCGATAGATATTAGAGAGATAGATAGATATTAGAGAGATAGATAGATATTAGAGAGATAGATAGATATTAGAGAGATAGATAGATATGAGATAGATAGATATGAGATAGATAGATATTCGAGAGATAGATAGATATGAGATAGATAGATAGATATGAGATAGATAGATATTAGAGAGATAGATAGATAGATATTAGAGAGATAGATAGATATGAGATAGATATGAGATAGATAGATATTAGAGAGATAGATATGAGATAGATAGATATTAGATAGATAGATATGAGATAGATAGATAGATAGATATGAGATAGATAGATAGATAGATATTAGAGAGATAGATAGATATGAGATAGATAGATAGATATGAGATAGATAGATAGATATTAGAGAGATAGATAGATATGAGATAGATAGATATGAGATAGATAGATAGATATTAGAGAGATAGATAGATATTAGAGAGAGATAGATATGAGATAGATAGATAGATAGATAGATAGATATGAGATAGATAGATAGATAGATAGATAGATAGATATGAGATAGATAGATAGATATTAGAGAGATAGATAGATATGAGAGAGATAGATAGATATGAGATAGATTGATAGATATGAGATAGATAGATAGATAGATATGAGATAGATATATATTAGAGAGATAGATATGAGAGATAGATAGATATTAGATAGATAGATATGAGATAGATAGATAGATATGAGATATAGATATTAGATAGATAGATATGAGATAGATAGATATGAGATAGATATGAGATAGGTAGATATGAGATAGATAGATATGATAGATAGATAGATATTAGAGAGATAGATAGATAGATATGAGATAGATAGATAGATATGAGATTGATAGATAGATAGATATGAGATTGATAGATATTAGAGAGATAGATATGAGATGGATAGATAGATATTAGAGAGATAGATAGATAGATATGAGATAGATAGATATGAGATAGATAGATATTAGAGAGATAGATAGATATGAGATAGATAGATAGATATGAGATAGATAGATAGATAGATATGAGATAGATAGATATGAGAGATAGATAGATAGATAGATAGATATGAGATAGATAGATAGATATGAGATAGATAGATATTAGAGAGATAGATAGATATGAGATAGATAGATATGAGATAGATAGATAGATAGATATGAGATAGATAGATAGATATTAGAGAGATAGATAGATATTAGAGAGATAGATATGAGATAGATAGATAGATAGATATGAGATTGATAGATAGATAGATATGAGATTGATAGATAGATATTAGAGAGATTGATAGATAGATAGATATGAGATAGATATGAGATAGATAGATATGAGATAGATAGATAGATAGATAGATATGAGATAGATAGATAGATATGAGATAGATAGATAGATATTAGAGAGATAGATATGAGATAGATAGATATGAGATAGATAGATAGATATGAGATAGATAGATAGATATGAGATAGATAGATAGATAGATATGAGATAGATAGATAGATAGATAGATATGAGATAGATAGATAGATATGAGATAGATAGATAGATAGATAGATATGAGATAGATAGATAGATAGATAGATATGAGATATGAGATTGATAGATAGATAGATAGATATGAGATTGATAGATATTAGAGAGATAGATATGAGATAGATAGATAGATATTAGAGAGATAGATAGATATGAGATAGATTGATAGATATGAGATAGATAGATATTAGAGAGATAGATATGAGATAGATAGATATTAGAGAGATAGATAGATAGATATGAGATAGATAGATAGATATGAGATAGATAGATAGATATGAGATAGATAGATAGATATGAGATAGATATGAGATAGATAGATAGATATTAGAGAGATAGATATGAGATAGATAGATATGAGATAGATAGATAGATAGATAGATAGATATGAGATAGATAGATAGATATGAGATAGATAGATAGATATGAGATAGATAGATAGATAGATATGAGATAGATAGATAGATAGATAGATAGATAGATAGATAGATAGATATGAGATAGATAGATAGATATGAGATAGATAGATAGATAGATATGAGATAGATAGATAGATATGAGATTGATAGATAGATAGATAGATAGATATGAGATTGATAGATATTAGAGAGATAGATATGAGATAGATAGATAGATAGATATTAGAGAGATAGATAGATATGAGATAGATTGATAGATATGAGATAGATAGATATTAGAGAGATAGATATGAGATAGATAGATATTAGAGAGATAGATAGATATGAGATAGATAGATACATAGATAGATATGAGATAGATAGATAGATAGATATGAGATAGATATGAGAGATAGATAGATAGATATGAGATAGATAGATAGATAGATATTAGAGAGATAGATAGATATGAGATAGATATGAGATAGATAGATATGAGATAGATAGATAGATAGATAGATATGAGATAGATAGATAGATATTAGAGAGATAGATAGATATTAGAGAGATAGATAGATATGAGATAGATAGATAGATATGAGATAGATAGATAGATATGAGATAGATATGAGAGATAGATAGATAGATAGATATGAGATAGATAGATAGATAGATATGAGAGATAGATAGATAGATAGATAGATATGAGATAGATAGATAGATATGAGATTGATAGATAGATAGATATGAGATTGATAGATAGATATTAGAGAGATAGATAGATATTAGAGAGATTGATAGATAGATAGATATGAGATAGATAGATAGATAGATATGAGAGAGATAGATATGAGATAGATAGATATGAGATAGATAGATATGAGATAGATAGATAGATATGAGATAGATAGATATGAGATAGATATGAGATAGATAGATAGATATGAGATAGATAGATAGATATTAATTAGAGAGATAGATATGAGATAGATATTAGAGAGAGGGAGATGCATTTGTCATGTAAACCAGTTCTCATTGGTTACTTGCCTGTGTCAGAGTCACGGCTGCCATGAATACAGGTGGTGGACACGGGCGATGCTGGTAGAAGTACCACCGCCTCTCCATCTCCCCCGGCAGGATCTCATATGCCACATAACGTACAAATCTTTTATAGACCCCCAGTCCAGCCTGATCCAGCAGCACATCCCGGGGGAGAGCTCTCTGGCCGCCGCTGATGGCTCTGCGGAAACTACTGGACCTCTTGCTGCTTATCTGTAGGGTATCAGTAAGGAATCCATGTTAGATAAGATGGCGGTCGTGTATGATCTGTGATCTATTAACCAGTTGTTCCCTATTATATGCCGGTTATTGGGTTACAATTTTTGAATATAGACCAGAGGAACCGTAACGTCTGCCCTCATGAGTTACCTACAGCAGGGGCCTAGCTATAGGGGGAGCTGAGGTAGCAGTCGCATGCTGCCCTGGGGCCTATGTGAGCCCAAAGGCCCCTCTGTTACATGAGGAGACACCAGTATTCTTTAATAGGTGGGGACCCTGTTACAGATTTTGCATTGTGACCCCCGGAGATTCAAGTTACACCTCCCGGTCTGAGGTATTGACCATTAACAATATTTTTATGTTTTCACATGAATTTATAAAACGCGCATCACACTTTTCGGCCTTATTTTTTCATTAGTTTTTGCTCTGTGCTGGGTTGAGAAAGTAAAATCTGCTGCTACATTGAAACCATCAACAAGCTGCTGTTGACAAATCTTATTTTAACTCTTTCAGGGCTTGTGAGAATAAGGCTGGGTTCTCACGTCGCGGTCAAAATGCGTTAATTGGCGCAATTTTTTCTTTAAAATAGCGGCAAAATTGTGCAGTTTTGTCACGAACCGCGGCAAAAAAAAGGCATTTTGATCGCGCCATGAAAGCCCAGCCTAACCAGGACAGCTGGACTCATTAACACATGAATACCTGATGCTTCTTAAAACAGGAGCGTCCACATACGTCGTATGCTAAACATATACATGACCATTGCATATTCACATGTAGAAAAAGCTCTAGACAGAATCAACAAGCTGCTGTTGACTGATCTTTTATGTTATGTTTCTTTTTTTGCTACTCAGAATGCATAGTGATGGGCTGTGAGTCGTTAATAGAATCTAGATAACCGGATCCCTTTTATGTGTTTTATAAAGGTGTATTCACACGTGCAGGTATTGTTCAGGTTTTTCTTATGCAGTTTTTGAAGCCAAAACCAGGAGTGGATTGAAATAAGAAAAGTACCTTCATCATCCAAACCTGTTTTTGGCTTTAAAAACGGAATTTAAAAAAATGAACAAAAACCTCATCAAAACCTGCATGTGTGAATACAGCCTTATTTAAACCATCAACAAACAGGTTACTAATCTTATTATGCTTATTAGAAACACATGAATAGCTCCCTCATATCTCTCAGCTGTAAGAGCAGGAAGCATTTTTAGCGGTTTGTCACTGAAAGTAAGCAGAGATCTTGAACATGATGAGGAATTGAAACATAAAGTCTAATAGAAAGTTGCAGAACTTCTCGTACAAAGATTAGGCTTTATTTCCATAAAACTGGACGAGCCCTTTAAGAATTAATTGTAAGGCCGGGATCATACACTCAGGTACTGGCAACACCATGTGGTCATCCCAATTTTTTTTCATAAAGGAGCAGTTCTCCGATCCATTCCTGGGATGGTTTATATGTGTATTACTCACCAGGTCCACAAGCTGTGGGTAACAGATCTGTCCCTCTTCATTGCCCTGTGACAGGGCAAATAACATCTCCAGCTTGGCGGGGTCCAGGGGCAGCTCATGGTTATTTACCAGAGCGGCGAAGGTTTCGGCACATACAAAACCCGTGTTGTCTGGGTCAAGCTGAAAAGAGAAAACTGCTGGTATAACCTAGACCGTTGGCGCATTCATTAAACGTGATGTTTTGTGTCTGCAGAAATGGCGCTAAATTATAACTACTAGAATATGTCCATCAAGCCACAATCATTCAGGTCTAGGACAGAGTGAAAACCTTCATGATCCACTGAGCATGAGAGGTATAAATAGCTGCATCTGTGACATTTTCAACCAAACCTACAAATGAAAAACTGGTAGTCTTGGTGAAAATCATGCTACATAAATATGGCACAAGTCCTGTCGGCTCTCCTGTGTGGTGTAGTATAGAGGATCTGTCAGCTCTCCTGTGTGGTGGAGTATAGAGGAGCTGTCAGCTCTCCTGTGTGGTGTAGTATAGAGGAGCTGTCAGCTCTGCTGTGTGGTGTAGTATAGAGGATCTGTCAGCTCTCCTGTGTGGTGTAGTATAGAGGATCTGTCAGCTCTCCTGTGTGGTGTAGTATAGAGGATCTGTCAGCTCTCCTGTGTGGTGTAGTATAGAGGATCTGTCAGCTCTCCTGTGTGGTGTAGTATAGAGGATCTGTCAGCTCTCCTGTGTGGTGTAGTATAGAGGAGCTGTCAGCTCTCCTGTGGGGTGTAGTATAGAGGAGCTGTCAGCTCTCCTGTGGGGTGTAGTATAGAGGAGCTGTCAGCTCTCCTGTGTGGTGTAGTATAGAGGATCTGTCAGCTCTCCTGTGTGGTGTAGTATAGAGGAGCTGTCAGCTCTCATGTGTGGTGTAGTATAGAGGAGCTGTCAGCTCTCCTGTGTGGTGTAGTATAGAGGAGCTGTCAGCTCTCCTGTGTGGTGTAGTATAGAGGATCTGTCAGCTCTCCTGTGTGGTGTAGTATAGAGGATCTGTCAGCTCTCCTGTGTGGTGTAGTATAGAGGATCTGTCAGCTCTCCTGTGTAGTGTAGAGGAGCTGTCAGCTCTCCTGTGTGGTGTGGTGTAGTATAGAGGATATGTCCGGTCTCCTGTGTGGTGTAGTATAGAGGATCTGACAGCTCTCCTGTGTGGTGTAGTATAGAGGATCTGTCCGCTCTCCTGTGTGGTGTAGTATAGAGGAGCTGTCGGCTCTCCTGTGTGATGTAGTATAGAGGAGCTGTCGGCTCTCCTGTGTGATGTAGTATAGAGGGTCAGTCAGCTCTCCTGTGTGGTGTGGTATAGAGGAGCTGTCAGCTCTCCTGTGTGGTGTAGTATAGAGGATCTGTCAGCTCTCCTGTGTGGTGTAGTATAGAGGATCTGTCAGCTCTCCTGTGTGGTGTAGTATAGAGGATCTGTCAGCTCTCCTGTGTGGTGTAGTATAGAGGATCTGTCAGCTCTCCTGTGTGGTGTAGTATAGAGGAGCTGTCAGCTCTCCTGTGTGGTGTAGTATAGAGGATCTGTCAGCTCTCCTGTGTGATGTAGTATAGAGGAGCTGTCAGCTCTCCTGTGTGGTGTAGTATAGAGGAGCTGTCAGCTCTGCTGTGTGGTGTGGTATAGAGGAGCTGTCAGCTCTCCTGTGTGGTGTAGTATAGAGGAGCTGTCAGCTCTCCTGTGTGGTGTAGTATAGAGGATCTGTCAGCTCTTGTGTGGTGTAGTATAGATGATCTGTCAGCTCTCCTGTGTGGTGTAGTATAGAGGATCTGTCAGCTCTCCTGTGTGGTGTAGTATAGAGGAGCTGTCAGCTCTCCTGTGTGGTGTAGTATAGAGGATCTGTCGGCTCTCCTGTGTGGTGTAGTATAGAGGAGCTGTCAGCTCTCCTGTGTGGTGTAGTATAGAGGAGCTGTCAGCTCTGCTGTGTGGTGTAGTATAGCGGATCTGTCAGCTCTCCTGTGTGGTGTAGTATAGAGGAGCTGTCGGCTCTCCTGTGTGGTGTAGTATAGAGGAGCTTTCAGCTCTCCGGTGTGGTGTAGTATAGAGGATCTGTCAGCTCTCCTGTGTGGTGTAGTATAGAGGAGCTGTCAGCTCTCCTGTGTGGTGTAGTATAGAGGAGCTGTCAGCTCTCCTGTGTGGTGTAGTATAGAGGATCTGTCAGCTCTCCTGTGTGGTGTAGTATAGAGGAGCTGTCAGCTCTCCTGTGTGGTGTAGTATAGAGGATCTGTCAGCTCTCCTGTATGGTGTAGTATAGAGGAGCTGTCAGCTCTCCTGTGTGGTGTAGTATAGAGGAGCTGTCGGCTCTCCTGTGTGGTGTAGTATAGAGGAGCTGTCGGCTCTCCTGTGTGGTGTAGTATAGAGGATCTGTCAGCTCTCCTGTGTGGTGTGGTATAGAGGAGCTGTCAGCTCTCCTGTGTGGTGTAGTATAGAGGATCTGTCAGCTCTCCTGTGTGGTGTAGTATAGAGGAGCTGTCGGCTCTCCTGTGTGGTGTGGTGTAGTATAGAGGAGCTGTCGGCTCTCCTGTGTGGTGTAGTATAGAGGAGCTGTCGGCTCTCCTGTGTGGTGTAGTATAGAGGATCTCTCAGTTCTCCTGTGTGGTGTAGTGTAGAGGATCTGTCGGCTCTCCTGTGTGGTGTAGTATAGAGGAGCTGTCGGCTCTCCTGTGTGGTGTAGTATAGAGGATCTGTCAGCTCTCCTGTGTGGTGTAGTATAGAGGAGCTGTCAGCTCTCCTGTGTGGTGTGGTATAGAGGAGCTGTCAGCTCTCCTGTGTGGTGTAGTATAGAGGACCAAGAGACCATACATGGAGCGACGATTGTGAGTACGGGGATAAATAATCCTTATAACAGTTGTTCTCCGTACTCTTTGGATTTTGTCGGCAGCAGGTCTCATATTTACATGGGGAGATGTGCTGCCGACAAGTGTCTAGTTTTTTAGGTTTGCAAAAAAAAGACCTGATGAGTCGACAAACAAGCGCACACAGGGCTATGATCAGGAATATGAGCAGTCGTTTGCCCGTGTAAGGTGCAATTCTCAGCAATAACTGTCCCTCGTGATTCCTAGACATGTAAGTTCACGGTAAATTAAAGAGACTGCTGTGCCTGCCTCCCCATTATAATGCACCCCAAACAGCTGCCTCCTTTACTGGTCCCCATCTCTGCTCATTGGATGTCCCTGACGGTTCTGCTTATTATCCTGTAGGCCCTACTGTGCCATATGTGCCACCCCACCACCAGGGCAGGCCGTCTCCCCGCGTTGGTTGTGCAGGCTGTTTTCTATTTTCTTCGCTGTATTCCTTCTGTCCTTGTTTTCTCTTAATAAGTGTCTTATTGACTCCATCGTGAAGTTTATTTTCATATCACAAGTCGCCCACACACAGAAAATCCTGCTCTATGACCCGCTCTACCCGCCCCACAGCGATCTCTCCACCACTTATTACCTTCATCTTGTATTCAATCAGTCCCACCGACCTCTATTCACTGCACACCCACACGTCCTCCATACACGACACCTCACAATACTCCCCGCACATCCCCAAGACATCCAGCCGAATCCATGAATTAACACATAAACTCCAAGACTTCAGCTACATCTACCTCCAATACCTAGTACTCGCGCTTCACCTATGGCCTAGAATTATCCCACTCATTCAGATCCATAGTCCGGTCCATAGGGGGCAGTATTATAGATGTTATATTCTTGTATATAGGGGGCAGTATTATAGTAGTTATATTCTTGTATATAGGGGGCAGTATTATAGTAGTTATATTCTTGTATATAGGGGGCAGTATTATAGTAGTTATATTCTTGTATATAGGGGGCAGTATTATAGTAGTTATATTCTTGTATATAGGGGCAGTATTATAGTAGTTATATTCTTGTATATCGGGGGCAGTATTATAGTAGTTATATTCTTGTATATAGGGGGCAGTATTATAGTAGTTATATTCTTGTATATAGGGGCAGTATTATAGTAGTTATATTCTTGTATATAGGGGCAGTATTATAGTAGTTATATTCTTGTATATAGGGGGCAGTATTATAGTAGTCATGTTCTTGTAGATAGGAGCAGTATTATAGTACCGTATTTTCCGGATTATAAGGCGCACCGGATTATAAGGCGCACTTTCTATGAGCGCCTTATAAGCAATCTTGTTTCATATATAAGGCGCACTGGATTATAAGGCGCAGCACATTACCGTTAAATAAACCATTGCTCAGACTGCAAGTCAAAATTTATTACACTTTTTAACAATAACTTGCAACTGGTTCAGCTGTAATTGCAAATCAAAACGTTTACCGTACTTTTTCAGTTCATTCCTCCACCAGAAATCCATCAAATCCGTCATCTTCAGTGTCGGAGTTGAACAGTTGGGCGATTTCGGCATCAAGCATGGGGTCCTCCTCTTCATTATCCGAGTCGGTCTCGTTGCTGCTGCTAGGCTCTTCAGTGGTGATTCCAGCCTTCCTGAAAGCTCGGATGACACTGGAGACTGATACATTCTTCCAGGCATCCACGATCCACTGGCACATAGTGGCATAACTCGCACGGCGTTGCCTCCCTGTGTTGGTGAATGTGTGGTCACCTTCTGTCATCCAATGCTCCCATGCAGCTCGCAATTTAACTTTAAATGACCTGTTGATGCTGATATCTAGCGGCTGGAGCTCTTTGGTTAATCCACCAGGGATGACAGCAAGCTCCGAATTAGTTTTCTTCACTTGGGCTTTGACAGTATCGGTCACGTGGGCGCGCATCGAGTCACAGACCAATAGGGATGGGGATTTGTGAAAAAAGCCACCCGGTCTCTTGACGTAGACCTCCCTCAGCCACTCACTCATCTTCTCCTCATCCATCCAGCCCTTTGGGTTAGCCTTAATGATGACACCAGCAGGAAAATTTTCTTTAGGCAAAGTCTTCCTCTTGAAAATTACCATGGGTGGTAGTTTCTGGCCATTAGCCTGACAAGCGAGAACTACAGTGAAAGATGACTTCTCATTTCCTGTGGTACGTATAGATATCGTACTGGTCCCTGTTTTCTCAACAGTACGGTTTACGGGGATATCGAAAGTGAGGGGAACCTCATCCATGTTAATAATGTGTTCTGGCTGGATATTCTTTTCATTTATCTTGGTTATGCAGTAGGTGCGGAAAATGGCCAGCTTCTCTTCATAATCCTTTGGTAATTGCTGGCACACAGTAGTTCTGGTGCGAATGGAGAGATGACGCCTTTTCATGAAACGAAAGCACCATGAAGGACCTCCTCGAAAGTCCTTGATCTCCATGTCACGTGCTAAAGCAGTGGCTTTGAGTCGAATAGAGACAGTGGAGACGCTTCTACCTGCGTTTCTCTGTTCCATAACCCACTGTTCTATTTCGTCCTCCAACTGTGGCCACCTTGCTTTGTTTCCTCGGAAACTCAGTTTGGTCTTCTTTACTTGGCGGAGGGCATCTTCTTGTTTTCTCCACTTACGCACCATGGATTCATTAATGTTGAATTCTCTTGCAGCTGCCCTATTTCCATGCTCTACTGCATAACTTATAGCTTTAAGCTTGAAACCTGCATCATAAGCATGTCTCTTAACAGGAGGCATTTTTTGGGGTAGTGGGTATAGTTAACGCTAAAGCACAGATATATTGCAAGGATCCTGCGCACAGAGCTGTAAGTATCACTCAGTGTGGCTCCTGACTACGGTGGCCGTAATGCTCAATCCATTTATGGATACTGTAAAAACCCAAGTGAAGAATAAATTCATAGGCGCACGGGGGGGAGGAGCATGGTGTGTGCTGTGGTATGCCGCCGCCGACCCCTGCCGCCCACGATAGAGGTAAAGGATCCTGTATGAACCCCTCTCTTTACTGTCGGGTTCATATATAAGGCGCACCGGATTATAAGGCGCACTTTCTATTTCTGAGAAATTCTCAGCATTTTATGTGCGCCTTATAGTCCGGAAAATACGGTAGTTATATTCTTGTATATAGGGGGCAGTATTATAGTAGTTATATTCTTGTATATAGGGGGCAGTATTATAGTAGTTATATTCTTGTATATAGGGGCAGTATTATAGTAGTTATATTCTTGTATATAGGGGCAGTATTATAGTAGTTATATTCTTGTATATAGGAGCAGTATTATAGTAGTTATATTCTTGTATATAAGGGTAGTATTATAGTAGTTATATTGTATATAGGGGCAGTATTATAGTAGTGATATTCTTGTATATAGGAGCAGTATTATAGTAGTTATATTCTTGTATATAGGAGCAGTATTATAGTAGTTATATTCTTGTATATAGGAGTATTATTATAGTAGTTATATTCTTGTATATAGGGGCAGTATTATAGTAGTTATATTCTTGTATATAGGAGCCAGTATTATAGTAGTTATATTCTTGTATAAAGGAGCAGTATTATAGTAGTTATATTCCTGTATAAAGGAGCAGTATTATAGTAGTTATATTCTTGTATATAGGAGCAGTATTATAGTAGTTATATTCTTGTATATAGGAGCCAGTATTATAGTAGTTATATTCTTGTATATAGGGACAGTATTATAGTAGTTATATTCTTGTATATAGGGACAGTATTATAGTAGTTATATTCTTGTATATAGGGACAGTATTATAGTAGTTATATTCTTGTATATAGGGGCAGTATTATAGTAGTTATATTCTTGTATATAGGGGGCAGTATTATAGTAGTTATATTTTTGTACATAGGGGCAGTATTATAGTAGTTATATTCTTGTATATAGGGACAGTATTATAGTAGTTATATTCTTGTATATAGGGGCAGTATTATAGTAGTTATATTCTTGTATATGGGACAGTATTATAGTAGTTATATTCTTGTATATAGGGGCAGTATTATAGTAGTTATATTCTTGCATATAGGAGCAGTATTATAGTAATTATAATCTTGTATATAGGGGCAGTATTATAGTAGTTATAGTCTTGTATATAGGGGGCAGTATTATAGTAGTTATATTCTTGTATATATGAGCAGTATTATAGTAGTTATATTCTTGTATATATGAGCAGTATTATAGTAGTTATATTCTTGTATATATGAGCAGTATTATAGTAGTTATATTCTTGTATATAGGGTCAGTATTATAGTAGTTATATTATTGTATATATGGGCAGTATGAGGGTATGTGCACACACACTAATTACGTCCGTAATTGACGGACGTATTTCGGCCGCAAGTAGTGGACCGAACACAGTGCAGGGAGCCGGGCTCCTAGCATCATACTTATGTACGATGCTAGGAGTCCCTGCCTCTCCGTGGAACTACTGTCCCGTACTGAAAACATGATTACAGTACGGGACAGTTGTCCTGCAGAGAGGCAGGGACTCCTAGCATCGTATATAACTATGATGCTAGGAGCCCGGCTTCCTGCACTGTGTTCGGTCCGGTACTTGCGGCCGAAATACGTCCGTCAATTACGGACGTAATTAGTGTGTGCACATACCCTTACAGTAGTTATATTCTTGTATATAGGAGCAGTATTATAGTAGTTATATTCTTGTATATAGGGGGCAGTATTATAGTAGTTATATTCTTGTATATATGAGCAGTATTATAGTAGTTATATTCTTGTATATAGGAGGCAGTATTATAGTAGTTATATTCTTGTATATAGGGGCAGTATTATAGTAGTTATATTCTTGTATATAGGAGCAGTATTATAGTAGTTATATTCTTGTATATAGGGGGCAGTATTATAGTAGTTATATTCCTGTATATAGGGGGCAGTATTATAGTAGTTATATTCTTGTATATAGGAGGCAGTATTATAGTAGTTATATTCTTGTATATAGGAGGCAGTATTATAGTAGTTATATTCTTGTATATAGGAGGCAGTATTATAGTAGTTATATTCTTGTATATAGGGGCAGTATTATAGTAGTTATATTCTTGTGTATAGGGGGCAGTATTATAGTAGTTATATTCCTGTATATAGGAGCAGTATTATAGTAGTTATATTCTTGTATATAGGGGGCAGTATTATAGTAGTTATATTCTTGTATATAGGAGGCAGTATTATAGTAGTTATATTCTTGTATATAGGGGCAGTATTATAGTAGTTATATTATTGTATATAGGGGGCAGTATTATAGTAGTTATATTCCTGTATATAGGAGCAGTATTATAGTAGTTATATTCTTGTATATAGGGCGCAGTATTATAGTAGTTATATTCCTGTATATAGGAGCAGTATTATAGTAGTTATATTCTTGTATATAGGGGCAGTATTATAGTAGTTATATTCTTGTATATAGGAGCAGTATTATAGTAGTTATATTCCTGTATATAGGAGCAGTATTATAATCGTTAAATTCCTGTATACAGGGAGCAGTATTATAGTAGTTATATTCTTGTATATAGGGGGCAGTATTATAGTAGTTATATTCTTGTATATAGGGGCAGTATTATAGTAGTTATATTCTTGTATATAGGGGGCAGTATTATAGTAGTTATATTCTTGTATATAGGAGCAGTATTATGGTAGTTATATTCTTGTATATAGGGGGCAGTATTATAGTAGTTAGATTTTTGTATATGGGGCAGTATTATAGTAGTTATATTCTTGTATATAGTGGCAGTATTATAGTAGTTATATTCTTGTATATAGGGGCAGTATTATAGTAGTTATATTCTTGTATATAGAGGCAGTATTATAGTAGTTATATTCTTGTATATAGGGGGCAGTATTATAGTAGTTATATTCTTGTATATAGGAGCAGTATTATGGTAGTTATATTCTTGTATATAGGAGCAGTATTATGGTAGTTATATTCCTGTATATAGGGGGCAGTATTATAGTAGTTATATTCTTGTATATAGTGGGGAGTATTATAGTAGGTATATTCTTGTATATAGGGGGCAGTATTCTAGTAGTTATATTCTTGTATATAGGGGCAGTATTATAGTAGTTATATTCTTGTATATAGGGGCAGTATTATAGTAGTTATATTCTTGTATATAGGGGCAGTATTATAGTAGTTATATTCTTGTATATTGGGGCAGTATTATAGTAGTTATATTCTTGTATATAGGGAGCAGTATTATAGTAGTTATATTCTTGTATATAGGGGCAGTATTATAGTAGTTATATTCTTGTATATATGGGCAGTATTATAGTAGTTATATTCTTGTATATATGAGCAGTATTATAGTAGTTATATTCTTGTATATAGGGTCAGTATTATAGTAGTTATATTATTGTATATATTGGCAGTATGAGGGTATGTGCACACACACTAATTACGTCCGTAATTGACGGACGTATTTCGGCCGCAAGTAGTGGACCGAACACAGTGCAGGGAGCCGGGCTCCTAGCATCATACTTATGTACGATGCTAGGAGTCCCTGCCTCTCCGTGGAACTACTGTCCCGTACTGAAAACATGATTACAGTACGGGACAGTTGTCCTGCAGAGAGGCAGGGACTCCTAGCATCGTATATAACTATGATGCTAGGAGCCCGGCTTCCTGCACTGTGTTCGGTCCGGTACTTGCGGCCGAAATACGTCCGTCAATTACGGACGTAATTAGTGTGTGCACATACCCTTATAGTAGTTATATTCTTGTATATAGGGGGCAGTATTATAGTAGTTATATTCTTGTATATATGAGCAGTATTATAGTAGTTATATTCTTGTATATAGGAGGCAGTATTATAGTAGTTATATTCTTGTATATAGGGGCAGTATTATAGTAGTTATATTCTTGTATATAGGAGCAGTATTATAGTAGTTATATTCTTGTATATAGGGGGCAGTATTATAGTAGTTATATTCCTGTATATAGGGGGCAGTATTATAGTAGTTATATTCTTGTATATAGGAGGCAGTATTATAGTAGTTATATTCTTGTATATAGGAGGCAGTATTATAGTAGTTATATTCTTGTATATAGGAGGCAGTATTATAGTAGTTATATTCTTGTATATAGGGGCAGTATTATAGTAGTTATATTCTTGTGTATAGGGGGCAGTATTATAGTAGTTATATTCCTGTATATAGGAGCAGTATTATAGTAGTTATATTCTTGTATATAGGGCGCAGTATTATAGTAGTTATATTCCTGTATATAGGAGCAGTATTATAGTAGTTATATTCTTGTATATAGGGGCAGTATTATAGTAGTTATATTCTTGTATATAGGAGCAGTATTATAGTAGTTATATTCCTGTATATAGGAGCAGTATTATAATCGTTAAATTCCTGTATACAGGGAGCAGTATTATAGTAGTTATATTCTTGTATATAGGGGGCAGTATTATAGTAGTTATATTCTTGTATATAGGGGCAGTATTATAGTAGTTATATTCTTGTATATAGGGGGCAGTATTATAGTAGTTATATTCTTGTATACAGGAGCAGTATTATGGTAGTTATATTCTTGTATATAGGGAGCAGTATTATAGTAGTTAGATTTTTGTATATAGGGGCAGTATTATAGTAGTTATATTCTTGTATATAGTGGCAGTATTATAGTAGTTATATTCTTGTATATAGGGGCAGTATTATAGTAGTTATATTCTTGTATATAGAGGCAGTATTATAGTAGTTATATTCTTGTATATAGGGGGCAGTATTATAGTAGTTATATTCTTGTATATAGGAGCAGTATTATGGTAGTTATATTCTTGTATATAGGAGCAGTATTATGGTAGTTATATTCCTGTATATAGGGGGCAGTATTATAGTAGTTATATTCTTGTATATAGTGGGGAGTATTATAGTAGGTATATTCTTGTATATAGGGGGCAGTATTCTAGTAGTTATATTCTTGTATATAGGGGCAGTATTATAGTAGTTATATTCTTGTATATAGGGGCAGTATTATAGTAGTTATATTCTTGTATATAGGGGCAGTATTATAGTAGTTATATTCTTGTATATTGGGGCAGTATTATAGTAGTTATATTCTTGTATATAGGGAGCAGTATTATAGTAGTTATATTCTTGTATATAGGGGCAGTATTATAGTAGTTATATTCTTGTATATATGGGCAGTATTATAGTAGTTATATTCTTGTATATAGGAGCAGTATTATAGCAGTTATATTCTTGTATATAGGGGCAGTATTATAGTAGTTATATTCTTGTATATAGGGAGCAGTATTATAGTAGTTATATTCTTGTATATAGGGGCAGTATTATAGTAGTTATATTCTTGTATATAGGGGCAGTATTATAGCAGTTATATTCTTGTATATAGGGGCAGTATTATAGTAGTTATATTCTTGTATATAGGAGGCAGTATTATAGTAGTTATATTCTTGTATATAGGAGCAGTATTATAGTAGTTATAGTCTTGTATATAGGAGCAGTATTATAGTAGTTATATTCTTGTATATAGGGGGCAGTATTATAGTAGTTATATTCTTGTATATAGGGAGCAGTATTATAGTAGTTATATTCTTGTATATAGGAGCAGTATTATAGTAGTTATATTCTTGTATATAGGAGCAGTATTATAGTAGTTATATTCTTGTATATAGGGGGCAGTATTATAGTAGTTATATTCTTGTATATAGGGGCAGTATTATAGTAGTTATATTCTTGTATATAGGGGGCAGTATTATAGTAGTTATATTCTTGTATATAGGGGCAGTATTATAGTAGTTATATTCTTGTATATAGGGGGCAGTATTATAGTAGTTATATTCTTGTATATAGGGAGCAGTATTATAGTAGTTATATTCTTGTATATAGGGAGCAGTATTATAGTAGTTATATTCTTGTATATAGGGAGCAGTATTATAGTAGTTATATTCTTGTATATAGGGGCAGTATTATAGTAGTTATATTCTTGTATATAGGGGGCAGTATTATAGTAGTTATATTCTTGTATATAGGGGGCAGTATTATAGTAGTTATATTCTTGTATATAGGGGGCAGTATTATAGTAGTTATATTCTTGTATATAGGAGCAGTATTATAGTAGTTCTATTCTTGTATATAGGGGCAGTATTATAGTAGTTATATTCTTGTATATAGGGGCAGTATTATAGTAGTTATATTCTTGTATATAGAGGGTAGTATTATAGTAGTTATATTCTTGTATATAGGGGCAGTATTATGGTCGTTATATTCTTGTATATAGGGGGCAGTATTATAGTTTTCATGAACCATCAACATTCCTCACTCCTGCGCTGACACTCCTGCGCTGACACTCCTGCGCTGACACTCCTGCGCTGACACTCCTGCGCTGACACATACTTTAGTAACTGCTGCAATTTGACACAAAGTTAGAACCCAGAAAAGAGAAAACAAGATAATAAATAATTTCCAGTCTGTTTTCTTCTCAGCTGTCCTGTGCTCTGGGATCATACCTGTCTCATGGTGTCCCTGATGTCAGATGTATGACTGCTCTCACTGTCAGCTCTCCCTGCACTCATTATTAATACATGGTATTACATTATCCAGCCCCAAGATCTCTCTCCTCATGTCACTTCACATTTCTCTCACCTATGTCAATGTAAAGTCACTCTCCTCCGTCCTCTCATACACTCAGTAAATGCTGGCACTTTCCTGCTGTCTCTCTCATACACTCAGTAAATGCTGTCACTCTCGTGCTGTCTCTCTCATACACTCAGTAAATGCTGTCACTCTCCTGCTGTCTCTCTCATACACTCAGTAAATGCTGTCACTCTCGTGCTGTCTCTCTCATACACTCAGTAAATGCTGTCACTCTCCTGCTGTCTCTCTCATACACTCAGTAAATGCTGTCACTCTCGTGCTGTCTCTCTCATACACTCAGTAAATGCTGTCACTCTCGTGCTGTCTCTCTCATACACTCAGTAAATGCTGTCACTCTCCTGCTGTCTCTCATACACAGTATATGATGTCACCATCCTGCTGTCTCTCTCATACACTCTCATACATGCTGTCTCCTGCACTCAGTATCCCCTGATGTGTCTCTCCTGCTGTCTCTTGCACTCAGTATCCCCTGCTGTCTCTGTCATGCTGTCTCTTGCACTCAGTATCCCCTGATGTGTCTCTCCTGCTGTCTCTTGCACTCAGTATCCCCTGCTGTCTCTCTCCTGCTGTCTCTTGCACTCAGTATCCCCTGCTGTCTCTTGCACTCAGTATCCCCTGCTGTCTCTCTCCTGCTGTCTCTTGCACTCAGTATCCCCTGCTGTCTCTCTCATGCTGTCTCTTGCACTCCGTATCCCCTGGTGTCTCTCTCCTGCTGTCTCTTGCACTCCGTATCCCCTGGTGTCTCTCTCCTGCTGTCTCTTGCACTCAGTATCCCCTGCTGTCTCTCTCATGCTGTCTCTTGCACTCAGTATCTCCTGCTGTCTCTTGCACTCAGTATCTCCTGCTGTCTCTCATGCTGTCTCTTGCACTCACTATCTCCTGCTGTCTCTCTCATGCTGTCTCTTGCACTCAGTATCTCCTGCTGTCTCTCTCCTGCTGTCTCTTGCACTCAGTATCTCCTTGCTGTCTCTCTCCTGCTGTCTCTTGCACTCAGTATCTCCTGCTGTCTCTCTCATGCTGTCTCTTGCACTCAGTATCTCCTGCTGTCTCTCTCCTGCTGTCTCTTGCACTCAGTATCTCCTGCTGTCTCTCTCATGCTGTCTCTTGCACTCAGTATCCCCTGCTGTCTCTCTCATGCTGTCTCTTGCACTCAGTATCTCCTGCTGTCTCTCATGCTGTCTCTTGCACTCAGTATCTCCTGCTGTCTCTCTCATGCTGTCTCTTGCACTCAGTATCTCCTGCTGTCTCTCTCCTGCTGTCTCTCTCATGCTGTCTCTTGAACTCAGTATCTCCTGCTGTCTCTTGCACTCAGTATCTCCTGCTGTCTCTCTCATGCTGTCTCTTGAACTCCGTATCCCCTGCTGTCTCTCTCATGCTGTCTCTTGCACTCAGTATCTCCTGCTGTCTCTCTCCTGCTGTCTCTTGCACTCAGTATCTCCTGCTGTCTCTCTCCTGCTGTCTCTTGCACTCAGTATCCCCTGCTGTCTCTCTCATGCTGTCTCTTGCACTCAGTATCTCCTGCTGTCTCTCTCCTGCTGTCTCTTGCACTCAGTATCTCCTGCTGTCTCTCTCATGCTGTCTCTTGAACTCAGTATCCCCTGCTGTCTCTCTCATGCTGTCTCTTGCACTCAGTATCTCCTGCTGTCTCTCTCATGCTGTCTCTTGCACTCAGTATCTCCTGCTGTCTCTCTCCTGCTGTCTCTTGCACTCAGTATCTCCTGCTGTCTCTCTCCTGCTGTCTCTTGCACTCAGTATCCCCTGCTGTCTCTCTCATGCTGTCTCTTGCACTCAGTATCCCCTGCTGTCTCTCTCCTGCTGTCTCTTGCACTCAGTATCTCCTGCTGTCTCTCTCCTGCTGTCTCTTGCACTCAGTATCCCCTGCTGTCTCTCTCATGCTGTCTCTTGCACTCAGTATCCCCTGCTGTCTCTCTCCTGCTGTCTCTTGCACTCAGTATCTCCTGCTGTCTCTCTCCTGCTGTCTCTTGCACTCAGTATCCCCTGCTGTCTCTCTCATGCTGTCTCTTGCACTCAGTATCCCCTGCTGTCTCTCTCATGCTGTCTCTTGCACTCAGTATCTCCTGCTGTCTCTCTCATGCTGTCTCTTGCACTCAGTATCTCCTGCTGTCTCTCTCCTGCTGTCTCTTGCACTCAGTATCTCCTGCTGTCTCTCTCATGCTGTCTCTTGCACTCAGTATCTCCTGCTGTCTCTCTCATGCTGTCTCTTGCACTCAGTATCTCCTGCTGTCTCTCTCATGCTGTCTCTTGCACTCAGTATCCCCTGCTGTCTCTCTCATGCTCTGTGCTCCCCTCCCCCATGTCTTACCTGCCCCTGGATGAGGCGCAGCAGGGAGCTCCTGTCCATATACCCGCAGAGGGGCTGTTGTGGGGGCCGCTGCACTGTGGTGGAGGGGGATCTCTACCTGCAGAGTCGTCCCCCACTCCAGGGTTACAGAGGGAGAGTGGGGACTCCGGGAAGGGGGAACGAGTGGCCGGGGAGGATGGAGGAATGATTGACAGCTCCCCCTCCTGCCCAGTGCAGAGGAGATGCCAGGAGTGAGGCCGGGGAGATGGGCAGGATGCAGGGACTGAGGGTGATGGGCAGCAGCTGGTGCTACAGGAAGGATGCGAGCACTGGCACAGCCGGGGAGGCTGCACACACGGAGACCACCGGAGATCCAGGTGATGCCCACCAAATCCACGCTTCCACACACGGCTGAGAACTGTCACATCCCCCTCCCATCACACACACAGGCCTGGGCACCGCCTGCGAATGCCAATGAGGCAGAACGGGGGTGTGTGGCAGCCAGCAGCCAATGACAGGCCGGGGAATGAGGGGCCAATCCTGGAGGGAGGGGAAGATGCAGCCCCTTCACCTGAGACCCCCAAACCCATCACTATGTCCTCCATAACGCAGCAGCAATGTAACACTATATACAATCACACAGCAACAATGTATCACTATATACAATCACACAGCAACAATGTATCCTCTCCCTGCAGTATATACATCACTATATATCATCACCCAGCAACAATGTATCCTCTCCCTGCAGTATATACATCACTATATATCATCACACAGCAACAATGTATCCTCTCCCTGCAGTATATACATCACTATATATCATCACCCAGCAACAATGTATCCTCTCCCTGCAGTATATACATCACTATATATCATCACCCGGCAACAATGTATCCTCTCCCTGCAGTATATACATCACTATATATCATCACCCGGCAACAATGTATCCTCTCCCTGCAGTATATGCATCACTATATATCATCACACAGCAACAATATATCCTCTCCCTGCAGTATATACATCACTATATATCATCACCCAGCAACAATGTATCCTCTCCCTGCAGTATATACATCACTATATATCATCACCCAGCAACAATGTATCCTCTCCCTGCAGTATATACATCACTATATATCACCCAGCAACAATGTATCCTCTCCCTGCAGTATATACATCACTATATATCATCACACAGCAACAATGTATCCTCTCCCTGCAGTATATACATCACTATATATCATCACCCAGCAACAATGTATCCTCTCCCTGCAGTATATACATCACTATATATCATCACCCAGCAACAATGTATCCTCTCCCTGCAGTATATACATCACTATATATCATCACACAGCAACAATGTATCCTCTCCCTGCAGTATATACATCACTATATACAATCACACAGCAACAATGTATCCTCTCCCTGCAGTATATACATCACTATATATCATCACCCAGCAACAATGTATCCTCTCCCTGCAGTATATACATCACTATATATCATCACACAGCAACAATGTATCCTCTCCCTTCAGTATATACATCACTATATATCATCACACAGCAACAATGTATCCTCTCCCTGCAGTATATACATCACTATATATCATCACCCAGCAACAATATATCCTCTCCCTGCAGTATATACATCACTATATATCATCACCCAGCAACAATGTATCCTCTACCTGCAGTATATACATCACTATATATCATCACCCAGCAACAATGTATCCTCTCCCTGCAGTATATATATCACACAGCAACAATGTATCCTCTCCCTGCAGTATATACATCACTATATATCATCACACAGCAACAATGTATCCTCTCCCTGCAGTATATACATCACTATATATCATCACCCAGCAACAATGTATCCTCTCCCTGCAGTATATACATCACTATATATCATCACCCAGCAACAATGTATCCTCTACCTGCAGTATATACATCACTATATATCATCACCCAGCAACAATGTATCCTCTCCCTGCAGTATATATATCACACAGCAACAATGTATCCTCTCCCTGCAGTATATACATCACTATATATCATCACACAGCAACAATGTATCCTCTCCCTGCAGTATATACATCACTATATATCATCACCCAGCAACCATGTATCCTCTCCCTGCAGTATATATATCACACAGCAACAATGTATCCTCTCCCTGCAGTATATACATCACTATATATCATCACACAGCAACAATGTATCCTCTCCCTGCAGTATATATATCACACAGCAACAATGTATCCTCTCCCTGCAGTATATATATCACCCAGCAACAATGTATCCTCTCCCTGCAGTATATACATCACTATATATCATCACACAGCAACAATGTATCCTCTCCCTGCAGTATATACATCACTATATATCATCACCCAGCAACAATGTATCCTCTCCCTGCAGTATATACATCACTATATATCATCACCCAGCAACAATGTATCCTCTCCCTGCAGTATATACATCACTATATATCATCACCCAGCAACAATGTATCCTCTCCCTGCAGTATATACATCACTATATATCATCACACAGCAACAATGTATCCTCTCCCTGCAGTATATACATCACTATATATCATCACCCAGCAACAATGTATCCTCTCCCTGCAGTATATACATCACTATATATCACCCAGCAACAATGTATCCTCTCCCTGCAGTATATACATCACTATATATCATCACCCAGCAACAATGTATCCTCTACCTGCAGTATATACATCACTATATATCATCACACAGCAACAATATATCCTCTCCCTGCAGTATATACATCACTATATATCATCACCCAGCAACAATGTATCCTCTCCCTGCAGTATATACATCACTATATATCATCACCCAGCAACAATGTATCCTCTCCCTGCAGTATATACATCACTATATATCATCACCCAGCAACAATGTATCCTCTCCCTGCAGTATATACATCACTATATATCATCACCCAGCAACAATGTATCCTCTCCCTGCAGTATATACATCACTATATATCATCACCCAGCAACAATGTATCCTCTCCCTGCAGTATATACATCACTATATATCATCACCCAGCAACAATGTATCCCCTCCCTGCAGTATATACATCACTATATATCATCACACAGCAACAATGTATCCCCTCCCTGCAGTATATACATCACTATATATCATCACCCAGCAACAATGTATCCTCTCCCTGCAGTATATACATCACTATATATCACCCAGCAACAATGTATCCTCTCCCTGCAGTATATACATCACTATATACCATCACACAGCAACAATGTATCCTCTCCCTGCAGTATATACATCACTATATATCATCACCCAGCAACAATGTATCCTCTCCCTGCAGTATATACATCACTATATATCATCACCCAGCAACAATGTATCCTCTCCCTGCAGTATATATCATCACACAGCAACAATGTATCCTCTCCCTGCAGTATATACATCACTATATATCATCACCCAGCAACAATGTATCCTCTCCCTGCAGTATATACATCACTATATATCATCACCCAGCAACAATGTATCCTCTCCCTGCAGTATATACATCACTATATATCATCACCCAGCAACAATGTATCCTCTCCCTGCAGTATATACATCACTATATATCATCACCCAGCAACAATGTATCCTCTCCCTGCAGTATATACATCACTATATATCATCACCCAGCAACAATGTATCCTCTCCCTGCAGTATATACATCACTATATATCATCACCCAGCAACAATGTATCCTCTCCCTGCAGTATATACATCACTATATATCATCACCCGGCAACAATGTATCCTCTCCCTGCAGTATATACATCACTATATATCACCCAGCAACAATGTATCCTCTCCCTGCAGTATATACATCACTATATATCATCACCCAGCAACAATGTATCCTCTCCCTGCAGTATATACATCACTATATATCATAACCCAGCAACAATGTATCCTCTCCCTGCAGTATATACATCACTATATATCATCACCCGGCAACAATGTATCCTCTCCCTGCAGTATATACATCACTATATATCATCACCCAGCAACAATGTATCCTCTCCCTGCAGTATATACATCACTATATATCATCACACAGCAACAATGTATCCTCTCCCTGCAGTATATACATCACTATATATCATCACCCGGCAACAATGTATCCTCTCCCTGCAGTATATACATCACTATATATCATCACACAGCAACAATGTATCCTCTCCCTGCAGTATATACATCACTATATATCATCACCCAGCAACAATGTATCCTCTCCCTGCAGTATATACATCACTATATATCATCACCCAGCAACAATGTATCCTCTCCCTTCAGTATATACATCACTATATATCATCACCCAGCAACAATGTATCCTCTCCCTGCAGTATATACATCACTATATATCATCACACAGCAACAATGTATCCTCTACCTGCAGTATATACATCACTATATATCATCACCCAGCAACACTGTATCCTCTCCCTGCAGTATATATCATCACCCGGCAACAATGTATCCTCTCCCTGCAGTATATACATCACTATATATCATCACCCAGCAACAATGTATCCTCTCCCTGCAGTATATATATCACCCAGCAACAATGTATCCTCTCCCTGCAGTATATACATCACTATATATCATCACCCGGCAACAATGTATCCTCTCCCTGCAGTATATACATCACTATATATCATCACACAGCAACAATGTATCCTCTCCCTGCAGTATATACATCACTATATATCATCACCCAGCAACAATGTATCCTCTCCCTGCAGTATATACATCACTATATATCACCCAGCAACAATGTATCCTCTCCCTGCAGTATATATCATCACCCGGCAACAATGTATCCTCTCCCTGCAGTATATACATCACTATATATCATCACCCAGCAACAATGTATCCTCTCCCTGCAGTATATATATCACCCAGCAACAATGTATCCTCTCCCTGCAGTATATACATCACTATATATCATCACCCGGCAACAATGTATCCTCTCCCTGCAGTATATACATCACTATATATCATCACCCAGCAACAATGTATCCTCTCCCTGCAGTATATACATCACTATATATCACCCAGCAACAATGTATCCTCTCCCTGCAGTATATACATCACTATATATCACCCAGCAACAATGTATCCTCTCCTTGCAGTATATACATCACTATATATCATCACCCAGCAACAATGTATCCTCTCCCTGCAGTATATACATCACTATATATCATCACACAGCAACAATGTATCCTCTCCCTGCAGTATATACATCACTATATATCATCACCCAGCAACAATGTATCCTCTCCCTGCAGTATATACATCACTATATATCATCACCCAGCAACAATGTATCCTCTCCCTGCAGTATATACATCACTATATATCATCACCCAGCAACAATATATCCTCTCCCTGCAGTATATACATCACTATATATCACCCAGCAACAATGTATCCTCTCCCTGCAGTATATACATCACTATATATCATCACACAGCAACAATGTATCCTCTCCCTGCAGTATATACATCACTATATATCATCACCCAGCAACAATGTATCCTCTCCCTGCAGTATATACATCACTATATATCATCACCCAGCAACAATGTATCCTCTCCCTGCAGTATATACATCACTATATATCATCACACAGCAACAATGTATCCTCTCCCTGCAGTATATACATCACTATATATCATCACCCAGCAACAATGTATCCTCTCCCTGCAGTATATATCATCACACAGCAACAATGTATCCTCTCCCTGCAGTATATACATCACTATATATCATCACCCAGCAACAATGTATCCTCTCCCTGCAGTATATGCATCACTATATATCATCACACAGCAACAATGTATCCTCTCCCTGCAGTATATACATCACTATATATCATCACCCAGCAACAATGTATCCTCTCCCTGCAGTATATACATCACTATATATCATCACCCAGCAACAATGTATCCTCTCCCTGCAGTATATACATCACTATATATCATCACACAGCAACAATGTATCCTCTCCCTGCAGTATATACATCACTATATATCATCACCCAGCAACAATGTATCCTCTCCCTGCAGTATATACATCACTATATATCATCACCCAGCAACAATGTATCCTCTCCCTGCAGTATATACATCACTATATATCATCACCCGGCAACAATGTATCCTCTCCCTGCAGTATATACATCACTATATATCATCACCCGGCAACAATGTATCCTCTCCCTGCAGTATATACATCACTATATATCATCACCCAGCAACAATGTATCCTCTCCCTGCAGTATATACATCACTATATATCATCACCCAGCAACAATGTATCCTCTCCCTGCAGTATATACATCACTATATATCATCACACAGCAACAATATATCCTCTCCCTGCAGTATATACATCACTATATATCATCACCCAGCAACAATGTATCCTCTCCCTGCAGTATATACATCACTATATATCATCACCCAGCAACAATGTATCCTCTCCCTGCAGTATATACATCACTATATATCATCACCCAGCAACAATGTATCCTCTCCCTGCAGTATATACATCACTATATATCATCACCCAGCAACAATGTATCCTCTCCCTGCAGTATATACATCACTATATATCATCACCCGGCAACAATGTATCCTCTCCCTGCAGTATATATATCACCCAGCAACAATGTATCCTCTCCCTGCAGTATATACATCACTATATATCACCCAGCAACAATGTATCCTCTCCCTGCAGTATATACATCACTATATATCATCACCCAGCAACAATGTATCCTCTCCCTGCAGTATATACATCACTATATATCATCACCCAGCAACAATGTATCCTCTCCCTGCAGTATATACATCACTATATATCATCACACAGCAACAATGTATCCTCTCCCTGCAGTATATACATCACTATATATCATCACCCGGCAACAATGTATCCTCTCCCTGCAGTATATACATCACTATATATCATCACCCGGCAACAATGTATCCTCTCCCTGCAGTATATACATCACTATATATCATCACACAGCAACAATGTATCCTCTACCTGCAGTATATACATCACTATATATCATCACCCAGCAACAATGTATCCTCTCCCTGCAGTATATATCATCACCCGGCAACAATGTATCCTCTCCCTGCAGTATATACATCACTATATATCATCACCCAGCAACAATGTATCCTCTCCCTGCAGTATATATATCACCCAGCAACAATGTATCCTCTCCCTGCAGTATATACATCACTATATATCACCCAGCAACAATGTATCCTCTCCCTGCAGTATATACATCACTATATACCATCACACAGCAACAATGTATCCTCTCCCTGCAGTATATACATCACTATATATCATCACCCAGCAACAATGTATCCTCTCCCTGCAGTATATACATCACTATATATCATCACCCAGCAACAATGTATCCTCTCCCTGCAGTATATATCATCACACAGCAACAATGTATCCTCTCCCTGCAGTATATACATCACTATATATCATCACCCAGCAACAATGTATCCTCTCCCTGCAGTATATGCATCACTATATATCATCACACAGCAACAATGTATCCTCTCCCTGCAGTATATACATCACTATATATCATCACCCAGCAACAATGTATCCTCTCCCTGCAGTATATACATCACTATATATCATCACCCAGCAACAATGTATCCTCTCCCTGCAGTATATACATCACTATATATCATCACCCAGCAACAATGTATCCTCTCCCTGCAGTATATACATCACTATATATCATCACCCAGCAACAATGTATCCTCTCCCTGCAGTATATACATCACTATATATCATCACCCAGCAACAATGTATCCTCTCCCTGCAGTATATACATCACTATATATCATCACCCGGCAACAATGTATCCTCTCCCTGCAGTATATACATCACTATATATCATCACCCAGCAACAATGTATCCTCTCCCTGCAGTATATACATCACTATATATCATCACCCAGCAACAATGTATCCTCTCCCTGCAGTATATACATCACTATATATCATCACCCAGCAACAATGTATCCTCTCCCTGCAGTATATACATCACTATATATCATCACCCAGCAACAATGTATCCTCTCCCTGCAGTATATACATCACTATATATCATCACCCAGCAACAATGTATCCTCTCCCTTCAGTATATACATCACTATATATCATCACCCAGCAACAATGTATCCTCTCCCTGCAGTATATACATCACTATATATCATCACACAGCAACAATGTATCCTCTACCTGCAGTATATACATCACTATATATCATCACCCAGCAACAATGTATCCTCTCCCTGCAGTATATATCATCATCCGGCAACAATGTATCCTCTCCCTGCAGTATATACATCACTATATATCATCACCCAGCAACAATGTATCCTCTCCCTGCAGTATATATATCACCCAGCAACAATGTATCCTCTCCCTGCAGTATATACATCACTATATATCATCACCCGGCAACAATGTATCCTCTCCCTGCAGTATATACATCACTATATATCATCACCCAGCAACAATGTATCCTCTCCCTGCAGTATATACATCACTATATATCATCACCCGGCAACAATGTATCCTCTCCCTGCAGTATATACATCACTATATATCATCACCCAGCAACAATGTATCCTCTCCCTGCAGTATATACATCACTATATATCACCCAGCAACAATGTATCCTCTCCCTGCAGTATATACATCACTATATATCACCCAGCAACAATGTATCCTCTCCCTGCAGTATATACATCACTATATATCACCCAGCAACAATGTATCCTCTCCTTGCAGTATATACATCACTATATATCATCACCCAGCAACAATGTATCCTCTCCCTGCAGTATATACATCACTATATATCATCACCCAGCAACAATGTATCCTCTCCCTGCAGTATATACATCACTATATATCATCACCCAGCAACAATGTATCCTCTCCCTGCAGTATATACATCACTATATATCATCACCCAGCAACAATATATCCTCTCCCTGCAGTATATACATCACTATATATCATCCAGCAACAATGTATCCTCTCCCTGCAGTATATACATCACTATATATCATCACACAGCAACAATGTATCCTCTCCCTGCAGTATATACATCACTATATATCATCACCCAGCAACAATGTATCCTCTCCCTGCAGTATATACATCACTATATATCATCACCCAGCAACAATGTATCCTCTCCCTGCAGTATATACATCACTATATATCATCACACAGCAACAATGTATCCTCTCCCTGCAGTATATACATCACTATATATCATCACCCAGCAACAATGTATCCTCTCCCTGCAGTATATACATCACTATATATCATCACCCAGCAACAATGTATCCTCTCCCTGCAGTATATACATCACTATATATCATCACCCGGCAACAATGTATCCTCTCCCTGCAGTATATACATCACTATATATCATCACCCGGCAACAATGTATCCTCTCCCTGCAGTATATACATCACTATATATCATCACCCAGCAACAATGTATCCTCTCCCTGCAGTATATACATCACTATATATCATCACCCAGCAACAATGTATCCTCTCCCTGCAGTATATACATCACTATATATCATCACACAGCAACAATGTATCCTCTCCCTGCAGTATATACATCACTATATATCATCACCCAGCAACAATGTATCCTCTCCCTGCAGTATATACATCACTATATATCATCACACAGCAACAATGTATCCTCTCCCTGCAGTATATACATCACTATATATCATCACCCAGCAACAATGTATCCTCTCCCTGCAGTATATACATCACTATATATCATCACACAGCAACAATATATCCTCTCCCTGCAGTATATACATCACTATATATCATCACCTGGCAACAATGTATCCTCTCCCTGCAGTATATACATCACTATATATCATCACCCAGCAACAATGTATCCTCTCCCTGCAGTATATACATCACTATATATCACCCAGCAACAATGTATCCTCTCCCTGCAGTATATACATCACTATATATCATCACACAGCAACAATGTATCTTCTCCCTGCAGTATATACATCACTATATATCATCACCCGGCAACAATGTATCCTCTCCCTGCAGTATATAGATCACTATATATCATCACGCAGCAACAATGTATCCTCTCCCTGCAGTATATACATCACTATATATCATCACCCAGCAACAATGTATCCTCTCCCTGCAGTATATACATCACTATATATCATCACCCGGCAACAATGTATCCTCTCCCTGCAGTATATACATCACTATATATCACCCGGCAACAATGTATCCTCTCCCTGCAGTATATACATCACTATATATCATCACCCGGCAACAATGTATCCTCTCCCTGCAGTATATACATCACTATATATCACCCGGCAACAATGTATCCTCTCCCTGCAGTATATACATCACTATATATCATCACCCAGCAACAATGTATCCTCTCCCTGCAGTATATACATCACTATATATCATCACACAGCAACAATGTATCCTCTCCCTGCAGTATATACATCACTATATATCATCACACAGCAACAATATATCCTCTCCCTGCAGTATATACATCACTATATATCATCACCCAGCAACAATGTATCCTCTCCCTGCAGTATATACATCACTATATATCATCACCCAGCAACAATGTATCCTCTCCCTGCAGTATATACATCACTATATATCATCACCCGGCAACAATGTATCCTCTCCCTGCAGTATATACATCACTATATATCATCACCCAGCAACAATGTATCCTCTCCCTGCAGTATATACATCACTATATATCATCACCCGGCAACAATGTATCCTCTCCCTGCAGTATATACATCACTATATATCATCACACGGCAACAATGTATCCTCTCCCTGCAGTATATACATCACTATATATCATCACCCGGCAACAATGTATCCTCTCCCTGCAGTATATACATCACTATATATCATCACCCGGCAACAATGTATCCTCTCCCTGCAGTATATACATCACTATATATCATCACCCAGCAACAATGTATCCTCTCCCTGCAGTATATACATCACTATATATCATCACACAGCAACAATGTATCCTCTCCCTGCAGTATATACATCACTATATATCATCACCCAGCAACAATGTATCCTCTCCCTGCAGTATATACATCACTATATATCACCCAGCAACAATGTATCCTCTCCCTGCAGTATATACATCACTATATATCATCACACAGCAACAATGTATCCTCTCCCTGCAGTATATACATCACTATATATCATCACCCAGCAACAATGTATCCTCTCCCTGCAGTATATACATCACTATATATCACCCAGCAACAATGTATCCTCTCCCTGCAGTATATACATCACTATATATCACCCAGCAACAATGTATCCTCTCCCTGCAGTATATACATCACTATATATCATCACCCAGCAACAATGTATCCTCTCCCTGCAGTATATACATCACTATATATCATCACCCGGCAACAATGTATCCTCTCCCTGCAGTATATACATCACTATATATCATCACCCGGCAACAATGTATCCTCTCCTGCAGTATATACATCACTATATATCATCACCCAGCAACAATGTATCCTCTCCCTGCAGTATATACATCACTATATATCATCACCCAGCAACAATGTATCCTCTCCCTGCAGTATATACATCACTATATATCATCACACAGCAACAATGTATCCTCTCCCTGCAGTATATACATCACTATATATCATCACCCAGCAACAATGTATCCTCTCCCTGCAGTATATACATCACTATATATCATCACCCAGCAACAATGTATCCTCTCCCTGCAGTATATACATCACTATATATCATCACCCGGCAACAATGTATCCTCTCCCTGCAGTATATACATCACTATATATCATCACCCAGCAACAATGTATCCTCTCCCTGCAGTATATACATCACTATATATCATCACCCGGCAACAATGTATCCTCTCCCTGCAGTATATACATCACTATATATCATCACACAGCAACAATGTATCCTCTCCCTGCAGTATATACATCACTATATATCATCACCCGGCAACAATGTATCCTCTCCCTGCAGTATATACATCACTATATATCATCACCCAGCAACAATGTATCCTCTCCCTGCAGTATATACATCACTATATATCAATTTTCCATGTGACATCACAGTTACATTCGCTGCCATTGATTGGGACGACTATGACGACCGTGATCACCTGAGATCCTCTGATTGGCTGAAGCTTTGATAATTCGTAGCTCCTGGCGATCTTTGACTTGTGCGCTTGTTCTCTTAGGGTCTCCAGAGGGGAAAACATAGAAGACTAAATGTGGGTTTTGATTGACACGCCCGGAGTGATCGCATTTACACCCAGCAATTTGCCGATTTTTGCGGTGTAAACTTTTCGTCTCCTTGAAGATCTGCGATTGCGGTTTTGAGTGTCGAGCGTCACTTCTGAGTGTTTACACAATTTTATCTGTAATGAGACTTAGACTTTACCTTGGGTGGATCCCGACGATTTCATGTGACGTCTGATTTTTGGGGTGACCTGGGTCTGTCTGGTGGGATAAGTGGAGCCGGATGTCTGAGCGCCACTTATTTCCCTTGTTAAAAAAAAAAAAACCTTTCACGTTGAACTAAGTCAGATGTGTATATCCAGAGTGTTGTCAGTAAGACCCTATTCAGATATATCCAGCCGATCACCCCAGGACCGTGTTCTGAAACCTTCAGGGGGAGGGGCGGCGGCGGCCAAACATTTCCCCTGCAGCAGCCGGATATGTGATATGTGAACGTGTCCGGTGCGGAGGAACGCTCTGTGTTATCGGGTCTCTGCTCGTGGCACTTTACAAAAAACTGGAGCAGGCTTAGCGAGGTGGCATGCGGCCTTCCGCAGCTGGATAGATTTACTACAATTACGCCAGAAGTTGGCATAAATTATAGCGCAAATCTACTCCAGCTCACAGCTAGAGTATATTTGATGGGGGATGGGATATCAGGTACATTTGGGGTCCCGCGGTCCATTACTATAACCCCAGATATACAGATCCAGGTGGAGGGTGATCCCACTGCGGTATAATCTGATCCAGCAGTGGCGGCCGGCGCGGTGCTATTATTTCAGCGCTGACATGAAGCATTTTTTCCGTTATCTCCGACATCTGGACCTCTCAGCGCTCACAATTTGTCATTTACAAAAAGGATTTTATTTTCTTCCTTGTGTACAGAACATGATTATATCTACAGACGGAACAATTCTGCATCTCACTGTAATGTTCATTCAGATCCCAGCATCCTCCTTGTCTTGAAGAACTGAAGGATCTCAGAAACATGAGAAGAATCTACCGGGTCTCTCACCTCAGGCCTATCTACCCCGGCTTATAGTGAGAGGAGGTCCAGACAACTACCGACGTATAATGAGGCTGGACACAAGGTTCCTCCGGCCGACCTGGTCAGTAAGAACCCCATAATTCACAGAATGTCATATGGCAGATCCCTTGACCCCACAGGTGGCCAAATCATCAGTGTCATTGGAGACCCAGGCCAAACCCAACCCAGATCAGAGGCCACCAACTCTCCACCTTCTATTTAGGGAAGGTTCTTCTGGCGTCGTCAGACACATTATCAGGCTAAACACACGGTTTCTCCGGCCCACCTTGTCAACAAGGGCCTCATCATTAATAAAGTGTGCCAAGGTGCCCATATCTTCAGCACTGTCCCACAAACAGGTCTTGGAGGCCAAAACCTCAGACCAACAACCTTTCAGGCATTGGCTCTAGCTGCCAGTTTGCTAGTCTGGGACTGAAATGAAGACAAACAACACTCAAGCCTATTGGCTATTGAAACACTCAACCCCCGGTCGCTATGACCTTAAAGGACATCTCTCTAGCTCTTGAATGTTCCTCATATATTAAATCTTTCTAGTGCTTCACTTGTTAGAGCAGCAGTTTTTGATCCAGAAAAAGGAAGTTGCAACCGTAGTCGGCCATTGTGGAGACTATGGAGAGCTGCCTTTGGTCACCCAGTCACCCAGTCACCCAATAGCATATAAGTAATATAAAAACACTTCCTTTTTCTCCATATCTGTCAATCTTGAGTATGTCACTCCCGTAGTCACACCCCGATGCCTACCTGGATTATTTCATAAGGGGTAAGCACTCCTACACTGAACACCCACATGGCAGCCCACATACATCCTGGTAGCTATCAATGCTTCTTTCAGAATATCACATCAATGAACGACATAGTGTAAGTGTGCATTGTCAAAACATGGACGTTTTTTTACATAAAATAATAAAAATATGGTTTAAATGGAAGATAAAAGTAAAATTGACAGCAAACAGTCGTTTTGTTTATTTGAAAAAAATATTCTCATCCACAACTTCATGATAACTTAACGAGAAGCGAAGATTTAATTGTCACATTGTGTAATGTAGTTCGTAAAATGTCAACGATTCAATTTTATTTTTTTCCCCTCTCGTTCCCTCAGTAACAAGACGTCAACGGGAATCATTATCAGGATAGAAGTCTCTGCAGACTCCCAACATCTGTCCATCTCACACAGAAGACGGAGCCGCACGGGACTCTCACCGGACGAATTTGGCAAAACGGGGAAAGTCTATGATGAGCTGAAGGAAAATGAGGCTCTCTGCCTAGAGGAGGAGATAGATCTTCAATTCTGAAAGAAGAAGTTCCTGGTAAATACACAAATATATGGAAATGTAATGTCAGTCTAAGATGAACTACAGCTTTACAACAGTACAGTAAAGCGTTTCATAAGGGGATCCGAAAAAGGAAGTCAAAATGTTTGTTTATATTCCTATTCATATGGGCAGTATTATAGTAGTTATATTCTTGTATATAGGGGGCAGTATTATAGTAGTTATATTCTTGTATATAGGGGCAGTATTATAGTAGTTATATTCTTGTATATAGGGGACAGTATTATAGTAGTTATATTCTTGTATATAGGAGCAGTATTATAGTAGTTATATTCTTGTATATAGGGGCAGTATTATATTAGTTATATTCTTGTATATAGGGGCAGTATTATAGTAGTTATATTCTAGTATATAGGAGCAGTATTATAGTAGTTATATTCTTGTATATAGGGGCAGTATTATAGTAGTTATATTCTTGTATATAGGGGCAGTATTATAGTAGTTATATTCTTGTATATAGGGGCAGTATTATAGTAGTTATATTCTTGTATATAGGAGCAGTATTATAGTAGTTATATTCTTGTATATAGGGGCAGTATTATAGTAGTTATATTCTTGTATATAGGGGGCAGTATTATAGTAGTTATATTCTTGTATACAGGGGGCAGTATTATAGTAGTTATATTCTTGTATATAGGGGCAGTATTCTAGTAGTTATATTCTTGTATATAGGGGGCAGTATTATAGTAGTTATATTCTTGTATATAGGGGGCAGTATTATAGTAGTTATATTCCTGTATATAGGGGGCAGTATTATAGTAGTTATATTCTTGTATACAGGGGGCAGTATTATAGTAGTTATATTCTTGTATATAGGGGCAGTATTCTAGTAGTTATATTCTTGTATATAGGGGGCAGTATTCTAGTAGTTATATTCTTGTATATAGGGGCAGTATTCTAGTAGTTCTATTCTTGTATATAGGGGCAGTATTATAGTAGTTATATTCTTGTATATAGGAGACATATTCTTGTATATTGGGGGCAGTATTATAGTAGTTATATTCTTGTATATAGGGGGCAGTATTATAGTAGTTATATTCTTGTATATAGAGGCAGTATTATAGTAGTTATATTCTTGTATATAGGGGCAGTATTATAGTAGTTATAGTCTTGTGTATATAGGAGCAGTATTATAGTAGTTATATTCTTGTATATAGGGGACAGTATTATAGTAGTTATATTCTTGTATATAGGAGCAGTATTATAGTAGTTATATTCTTGTATATAGGGGCAGTATTATAGTAGTTATATTCTTGTATATAGGGGGCAGTATTATAGTAGTTATATTCTTGTATATAGGAGCAGTATTATAGTAGTTATATTCTTGTATATAGGAGCAGTATTATAGTAGTTATATTCTTGTATATAGGGGGCAGTATTATAGTAGTGTTATAGATTCTATGAAATCTATCTTCCCTACTGAAGCGTGAAGGGAGACACATTCAGTACATAACAAGTATTTAATTGACTCTTTGTGATAAATTCTTTTTACTATGTAACCTATAATTTTACCAGTGACTGGTGTGGCCCTTTAAGACTTGTTGAGATGAATCACGCACAAGCTGCTACCACTCACCTTGTGTGACATGTATTATAATGCGCCACTTTTGTATTTCATGTATAGTGGCTGCTGCTCTCTGAAATAATAAAAGAGGAGAATTTTACTGTCAAGGACGCAGCATTTGGTATAAACAGAATTTAATGGACCAAGAAGTCGGTTCAGCACTTTCTAAACATTGATTTCAGTAAATTCCCTCTGTTGTGACCTACAGGTGGATTATACGGCTTGTATACAGCAAACCTGTAAAATGTTATATTAGAATACAGTGGATTATCAGCACTGAAGCTAGAGGAAAGCACACCGCTTTCTGCAAAATGATAGAATAGTCTGGCCTTTAGTGTGGGAGGAAATGAGTGTGAATGATGGAGTTGTGTTTTACATAGTGCTGGGACTTCCTGCTTGGAGAGGGGAAGAGAGGGCTGTTTCATTCATTTAAATACTGGTAAAATTAAACCTGATGATAGACGTAATATTTCCCATTATACATTACATGCGTGAATTCTTTAAGTTGAAGAAAGGGGGGACAATTTTTATGATTACAACCTCTTGCTGGAAAGCAATTTATGGCACATAACATAATACCAGTCACAATTTGTGCAGTCATTTTCCATCAAATGGGCTACCTAATGACCAGGTTTTTTTAGCGACAGATGGGGAGGGGGTGTATATTTCACCGCTGATCCAGGAACCCCCTGTGACATCACTCAATGGTGTGCCTGAGTCTTGTTAGATTCAGTAAATCTTCCTACATCCCTCTCTTGCAGTTACGCTGCTCTATGTCCTGGTCCTCAATAAATGGTATTTGGCGAGTGTCCATCAATATGTAGGACATCTCGGACTCAGCATTGGACGGTTATGCCTGTCTCTGCAGGGTCAATCTCTGCCAGTTCTGTATTATTTTGGCATGTGTTAACTAGAGAAAATTTCTGCAGGAAAGCCCAAAGCTGCTGCCTGTGCCATTCATCAAACGCCAGACAGGACGGGCGGCTCAAACATCAACTCAGACTATAAATATATGTGAGCCGGATGTGGAGCTGAATATGGCTGACGGCCGATTTACTGAAGGGTCAAATTCAATGCTGTAATCTGAAAAATCTAAGACAGATAGAAATGAGACAGATAGAAATGAGACAGATAGAAATGAGACAGATAGAAATGAGACAGATAGAAATGAGACAGATAGAAATGAGACAGATAGAAATGAGACAGATAGAAATGAGACAGATAGAAATGAGACAGATAGAAATGAGACAGATAGAAATGAGACAGATAGAAATGAGACAGATAGAAATGAGACAGATAGAAATGAGACAGATAGAAATGAGACAGATAGAAATGAGACAGATAGAAATGAGACAGATAGAAATGAGACAGATAGAAATGAGACAGATAGAAAGAGATGAGAGAGAGAAAGAGATGAGAGAGAGAAAGAGATGAGAGAGAGAAAGAGATGAGAGAGAGAAAGAGATGAGAGAGAGAAAGAGATGAGAGAGAGAAAGAGATGAGAGAGAGAAAGAGATGAGAGAGAGAAAGAGATGAGAGAGAGAAAGAGATGAGAGAGAGAAAGAGATGAGAGAGAGAAAGAGATGAGAGAGAGAAAGAGATGAGAGAGAGAAAGAGATGAGAGAGAGAAAGAGATGAGAGAGAGAAAGAGATGAGAGAGAGAAAGAGATGAGAGAGAGAAAGAGATGAGAGAGAGAAAGAGATGAGAGAGAGAAAGAGATGAGAGAGAGAAAGAGATGAGAGAGAGAAAGAGATGAGAGAGAGAAAGAGATGAGAGAGAGAAAGAGATGAGAGAGAGAAAGAGATGAGAGAGAGAAAGAGATGAGAGAGAGAAAGAGATGAGAGAGAGAAAGAGATGAGAGAGAGAAAGAGATGAGAGAGAGAAAGAGATGAGAGAGAGAAAGAGATGAGAGATGAGAGAGAGAAAGAGATGAGAGATGAGAGAGAGAAAGAGATATGAGAGAGAGAGAGATATGAGAGAGAGATATGAGAGAGAGATATGAGAGAGAGATATGAGAGAGAGATATGAGAGAGAGATATGAGAGAGAGATATGAGAGAGAGATATGAGAGAGAGATATGAGAGAGAGATATGAGAGAGAGAGAGAGAGATGTGAGAGAGAGAGAGAGATGTGAGAGAGAGAGAGAGAGAGATGTGAGAGAGAGAGAGAGAGATGTGAGAGAGAGAGAGAGATGTGAGAGAGAGAGAGAGAGATGTGAGAGAGAGAGAGAGAGATGTGAGAGAGAGAGAGAGAGATGTGAGAGAGAGAGAGAGATGTGAGAGAGAGAGAGATGTGAGAGAGAGAGAGATGTGAGAGTGGGAGAGATGTGAGAGAGATGAGGGAGAGATGTGAGAGAGATAGATAGATATGAGATAGATAGATATGAGATAGATAGATATGAGAGATAGATAGATATGAGAGATAGATAGATATGAGAGATAGATAGATATGAGAGATAGATAGATATGAGAGATAGATAGATATGAGAGATAGATAGATAGATATGAGATAGATAGATAGATAGATATGAGATAGATAGATAGATAGATATGAGATAGATAGATAGATATGAGATAGATAGATAGATATGAGATAGATAGATAGATAGATAGATAGATAGATATGAGATAATCACCTGCGTCCTGGCTCATTCTTGGGGACGTCTTCTTTACTTGGGACTGCCTGTTGAAGGTGATTCCACTAAATGTTTGGTCTATGAAGGAGTCCAAGTCTTTCAGTTCATCGGTGGCTGTAACAATAAGTGATGACATGAGATCTGGAGACGGGATGTTCAGCAGATAAGTGACCTCATGCCCTTGACTTGGCACCTCTTTAGGTAGATGGGTCATCAGATGTTTTGATATTTCCGGTCACATTCTACCATATTACAGGCCTAATGCCTGAGGCTGCACCACTGAGATGTCCACGTCTGACTTCTGTCCGGTGCCGCGTTGTTCTCGGCTGTTTTTCTGCTTATTCCAAGTCATCACATCAGAACCGGTAAACTAATAGGGACCATAACTTGGTATATTGGGGGGTGGGTTTCTAAGCCTGATGTAGCCCAATATTTGCCCAATTGTGGGATCAGGTTATGCAATTTAGAATGAATTCTCAGTATCTGGGGTTTATATCGGTCATTTTACCTTCATTGCTGACCGGGCTTCCGGCTTCACTCGCGGGATTGGACTGGAATGAGAGGAAAAATCCAGAAAAATAGAAATGTAATAATCACATGATTTATATGATGCAGTTGAGCTGAATTTGTCCTTTGGCACAGCGCACAATGACACCATGATGTGTTTATCACTGGTTTTACATAGGATTGCAAGACCTTTCAGCTGCTTAAAAATCGATGGACATTGTAGACGGCAATGGTCATGTAGTGGCCATGAGGTGGCGCTATCATTTCCATTGTTGGATTATAATTTTTTATTCCAAGGGGCAAACTCCGGTTTCCAAGCAGTTCTGAGGCTTCCTGTAGATTATTTTAGGAGATGGAGAGAAGATCATGTTGGTTCCTCACAGCTCATTAAGTATCAGAAACCTCAGCGGTGGAGAAGTACATGTAATAGGGGCCGCAGACCCTCCCCATTACCTTACTCATCCAGTCACAGACTCCTCTGTTCAAATCCGACGACTTTTCCCGCACAACCGGAGTATCCGAAGAACGCCGACTACTAGACAAACAGATTAGTAAATTCAAAAGGGTGTATGGAGGGTGCGGAGGGGCGTACGAGGGTGCGGAGGGACGTACGAGGGTGTATGGAGGGGCGTACGAGGGTGTATGGAGGGGCGTACGAGGGTGCATAGAGGGGCGTACGAGGGTGCGGAGGGGTGTACAAGGGTATAATAGGATAGGTATATAGGGGGGTATATAATGGATAGTGGAAAGAATTGGGGGGAAGCAGCAGATAAATGTAAAAAGATTTAGTCACCAAACATCTCAAGCTTGAAATTGGCCTCATGAGGGGGAGACGCTGCAGTGAGATGTTTGGTGATTAAATCTTTTTACATTTATCTGCTGCTTCCCCGCAATTCTTTCCACTGTCCATGAGGGGAGGGGGGGGGGGGGTCATGTCTGCCAAGTCTTGCACCGACCGAGAGGTTGTTTGGCTACGATGCTGCTCCATACATTTGCTTTTTTGATGGAGTAGAAGGATGTATAGGGGGTATAAGAGAGCAGAGGGGAGTTGAAGGATGTATAGGGGGTATAAGAGAGCAGAGGGGAGTGGAAGGATGTATAGGGGGCATAAGAGAGCAGAGGGGAGTAGAAGGATGTATAGGGGGCATAAGAGAGCAGAGGGGAGTAGAAGGATGTATAGGGGGTATAAGAGAGCAGAGGGGAGTAGAAGGATGTATAGGGGGGTATAAGAGAGCAGAGGGGAGTAGAAGGATGTATAGGGGGCATAAGAGAGCAGAGGGGAGTAGAAGGATGTATAGGGGGGTATAAGAGAGCAGAGGGGAGTTGAAGGATGTATAGGGGGGTATAAGAGAGCAGAGGGGAGTAGAAGGATGTATAGGGGGGTATAAGAGAGCAGAGGGGAGTTGAAGGATGTATAGTGGGTATATGAGAGCAGAGGGGAGTTGAAGGATGTATAGTGGGTATATGAGAGCAGAGGGGAGTGGAAGGATGTATAGGGGGGTATAAGAGAGCAGAGGGGAGTAGAAGGATGTATAGTGGGTATATGAGAGCAGAGGGGAGTTGAAGGGTGTATAGGGGGTATAAGAGAGCAGAGGGGAGTAGAAGGATGTATAGGGGGGTATAAGAGAGCAGAGGGGAGTAGAAGGATGTATAGGGGGGTATAAGAGAGCAGAGGGGAGTAGAAGGATGTATAGGGGGGTATAAGAGAGCAGAGGGGAGTTGAAGGATGTATAGTGGGTATATGAGAGCAGAGGGGAGTTGAAGGATGTATAGGGGGTATAAGAGAGCAGAGGGGAGTGGAAGGATGTATAGGGGGGTATAAGAGAGCAGAGGGGAGTAGAAGGATGTATAGTGGGTATATGAGAGCAGAGGGGAGTTGAAGGGTGTATAGGGGGTAGAGGGGATATAAAAGTACTTTTTTAATTATATAGCGCCAACATATTCCGCAGCGCTGTACAGAGGTTGTCTTCACTTGCTGTCTCAACTGGGGCTCACAATCTATAGGGGTATATTTTTGAAGTGTGGGAGGAAGTGGGGTCACCCCAAGGAAATCCACTCAAACACTGGGAGAACATACAAACTCCAAGTTTGTATGATAGAGGGGTATATGATATAATAATGGGGTGTATAGGGGAGTAGGGTGTGTACAGGGGTGTATAAGATAATAGTAGGGTGTATAGGTGAGTAGATGCGGATAGGGGAGTCAAATGGTATTTAATGTAGTAGAGGGGGTGTATAGTGGAGTAGATGGGGACAGAGGAGTAGTGGGGTGTGTAAGGGAGTAAAGTGTGCATAGGGGAGTAGAATGGTATTTGATATAGTAGTGGGGTGTATATGGGATTAGATGGGGGATAGTGGATGAGGGGGGTGTATGAGATAATTGTGGGGTGTATAGGGGGCAGACATAATGACCTTTTCCTGATTGACCCCATCCTCTCCTGTATAGCCTGCAGCCACCTCGTCCTCTCCACATTGCAGTCTGCGGCCTGAAACACAAAAAGTTCTAATATCCAGATATTTTATTGGTTCAGACGGCGGCTCCTAATATATTCTATATTATTCATAGTCCAGCACCCCCCATGTGTTGTGTAAATAAATACATTGTATTGTTCCCTGTTATCAGCCATTTCCAATAGTGGCCAAGATCCTTAGACTTACCAGTAAAATGACTTTTCCGTTCCTCAGGGTCATCTCCATCGGGTACCGGGATCCCATGGTGGCCGCACTAACTAATGACAGCACCTGGACCGGGCACAGGAAAATAATAAGGGGGAACCTGTAATAATCTGAAGTCTTATTATTTATATGTAGCCCCCAATACTCACATCCCGGACATCGATGGTGCCCCAGAGCTCCCCCTGCAGGAAAATAAAAAATGATATTCAGACCCCGTGTAGTGGTTAGATTATAAAGGAAATTCCATCATAGTCTCAGGTCATTCCAATCAGATCTATAATTTACGGAAATGAGCAAGAGGTTGTCATAGCCCCGCCCCATTATTCTCTGGGTGCAGGACACTCCTGCAGACTTTGCTGGCAGGTCTGACAACCCCCGTCCCGATCACTGCCTGTTGTCATGATCCTAATGATCGCAGCACGGGGGTTTCCAAGTCATTTTGGGAAGTTAGGAGACGACTGTTTACATATTCGGATAGAGTTCTCCTTTAAGTCTTCCATGTCTTACCTCCTTGGCATTACTTCCTCGCATCTTGAAATATGACAGCTTCACCCCTTTCAGTATAAACTGGTATTTCCTCCACTGGAACTTCTGCTCAAAGGGAACAAGAAATGATTATATAACAATATATCAACCTGCAGAGTAAACATTCACCCCGCCACACAGGAGCTGACAATCTAATTCCAATACTCGGGGACATAGATAACAATGGCGTCCATGTTTCGTATTTATAAGTGTCCCAGGACGCGCTCCCTTTAGATGATTTCTATGATGACCTGATTCTGATTGGCACTTTAGGGACCAATTCATGGCAGCAGTCAGGGGGTGAGAAGTAGCAGCCCGCCCCCCTGACTCCTGAGAATAGAGGACTCCACCTGTTCCTCAGGAGTCCAGACAAGTGTGTCATGTGACCCCTCGCTGATTGGCTGAATAGAAGGGGGGGGGGCAGTGATCATCTCTTTTAAAGCCCCCGATTGGCTCTTTGGGAGACATTTAGGACATAGAATTGCACCCTCTATTTCAGGGTTATCGGAGCACCCCCCGATGTAAAGAGTCTAATAAACCCTTATAATAAACCGTTGTGTCCACAAATACTGAATCAAGTTCTGGTCTAGAAGATCGACATGATCCAGATCACCACCTCTGACGTTTACCTGCTATTTATTCTCATCCGTATTGGCTACTTTGTACTTCTGCTCCATTACGACTATGATCAGTGACTCCAACTTAGTGGCATTGTCTGTAGGAGCCTGAGGTAGTCTGAAATCCACCTTCTTCCCCATGTTTTACACTGCAGCTCTGCTCCATTAGGACAATAATCAGTGACTCCAGATCAAGGTCCTTTTACACGGGCCAATTATAGGGCAAACGAGTGGTTACACAGCGCTCGTTCTCACTCATTGCCTTGTGTAGACAGAGTAACGATCAGCCGATGAGCGAGCGCACTCTTGTTCATCGGCCGTGCGGTTTCTGCAGCCGAAAATATTATCGTTGTCGCAGCGCGTCTTGGTGTGTAAACAGAGAGACGCGCTACCGACATGATAGGAATGTAGGGGGACGAGCGATCGGAGTAACGAGCGCGCGTCTCCATACATTACTGATAACAGATCCTTGTGAAAAGCGCAAACGAGCGCCGATCAACGAGCTGTCTCATTGATCCGCGCTGGTTTACACGGCCCACGTCGGACCATGTAAGAGGACCTTTAGCGGTATTGTCTGAGGTAGTCTGAAATCCACCTCCTTCCTCATTAGACACTCAGGTTGCTGCTGCCTCTCCCCTATGCTTTACACTGCAGCTCTGCAAATTCAGATCGACTGCTGTGTATAGAAGTTCAGCAGGAAGTCAGAACATGAGGAGCTTATTACCATTACAGCAAGGACAGCATGAAAACAAGCAACAGAAAAATAAACATCCAGTGAAAAACCGGCGCCAGGAGTGACGTCCGCAGATACAGGACATGTGATGTAAGCGATCCCCATATATATATATCTATACACTGTATACATATATCTGTGCTTATGTTTTGCAGCGTCCCCTCTTCTCGCAGCAGCCATTTTTTTCTCACCAGATTTTGCCGCCTCTTCTCTAGGATTCCAGTGATCTCGCTGTGGTCTGTGTGGTCCATGCTGGGGGTGAGCCCGTCCCTCGGGCACCGGTTGGTATGTGATGTTGTTTGGCGGCAGGTCCTGCGGGCTCCTGGACTTTGCTTCCGTCTTTGCAGTTATTGCTTATATCAAAGTTCACCGGATAGAGGGATTTCTGTGATGTCACGCTGCGGTCACTGGGATCCGGTTACATAATTGCGGATTTTCCGTCCACTTCTTGGGATGAATGATTGATGACTTCACTGACGGGCTGTGGATTTGCTATAAATTAATGATGAGGTTTATAATAAAAAGAAAAGTTCTCATGAAAGGGACAGAAACAGACGGATTCAAAACCCGCAGTGAAAGTCCATTCATGATAACAATGGCGCTCTACGCTGCCCCGTGGTTTACTCTTGTGCGGTTTTTGCTTCGTTTCTCCTGCAGAGGGCGCCATAGGGAAAATAAGGAAAAATATCACAGCTGCTGAGAATATCAAGGGGGGGGGGGGGGGGAGAGCCTTTTTATTAATATATTGTATTGACTCCTCGTTATTGTTACGATCTCTGCTTGCTCTCAGTGAATAGTGACATGGATTGTTTACATTGAGGCTAGTAACATCCTGAGCATGTTCTGCTGACACAGGTACAGCACTCCGTGCCAGAGAGGTCTGATACACTGTAACGAGTCCTGCACCTGTGTATCAGCACTGTGTCTTGTAATGAGTGCTGTACATGCATCAGCAGGACATCATCAGGATGGGTTTTCATCCTCACTGTAAACAATTAATGTTTACATTAACAGCAAGCAGAGATCTTGACAATAATAAGGAATTGAAACACCAACTATATTAAAAAGTTGCAAAACTTTTCATTATAGAAGGATTAAAGTGAATCTCCCCTCTTCATTATCCAGTCCTGTCAAGGTCCCACTTTTTGTGCACATTTATTTCTTTATAGCAGACAGCACTCCATTTTCCTGATACAGAGCTCCAAATCCTCTGCATAGACAGTTACATGATAATATTCTGACTTCCTGCAGACGCCACTAGGGGGAGCTCTCCGCATACTGTTATTGAGTTCTATGTGTAAACCGTATGCAGTGAGCTCCCTCTAGTGGTGGCTGCAGGTAGACATAGTTGTATCATGTAACTGTCTATGCAGGGGATTTGGAGCTCTGTATCAGAAAAACGGAGCTCTGTCCACTATACAGATGTATGAATATGTTAGTGTAGCTTTTTGGGCCTATTTAGATCTAAAATAAAAGTGTCCGAGGATGAACATTAACTTTACGCTTTATTTCCATAAAATCCCAAACCCTTTTAATAGGCATATCAGTGTACAGATTATTCCTGAAAGACTCTGTGCTGCTGTGATTTCACCAATTAGCCGCTGATAAACACTGCTCAGCTGTAGTCTACGTCCTGTGACATCACTGATATAATGAGGTCACTGAAGTCTGGACCAGGAGACAAATATCTGAGTGATGTCAGGGAGGAGATGCTGCGAATTTGGATTCTTTAACCCCTTCCCGTCATAAACAACTTTCAGATTTTCATTTTAGTTCCCCCCCCCCCATTTTCCATCTATATAGTCCTATGACGGCTTGATTTTTGCGGGACGAGTTGTAGTTTTTTGTAGCACCATTTATATTGCCGTATAATGTACTAGGAAATGGGAAAAAAACTGCGATTCCTCCATGGTTTTTTGTGTGCCATTTTTACGGAATTCCCTGTCCAATTAAAACAACATGTTAACATTATTCTGAGGGTCAATACGATTACGGTGATACCAAATATATAGTTTTTTTCTATATTTTATTACTTTTACAAGTAAAAACCGAAGTGTAAAAAAATAACATTTATTTTGTGTCGCCAAATTCCGAGAGCCAGAAAGTTTTTTATTTTTCTGTCGATTAAGCGGTATGAGGGCTTAACTATTGCGGGATAAGCTGTAGTTTTTAATAATACCATTTTGGTGTAAATGTGACGGTTTGATCACTTTTAATTTCATTTTCTGTGGGAGACGAGGTGACCAAAAAATAGAGATTCTGGCGTTTACAATAAAAAAAAATTTACGGCGTTCACCGTGCGGGTTAAATAACGATATATTGTGATAGTTCAGACTTTTACGGACGCGGCGATACCAATTTATGTTTATTTTTTTTACTATGCTCTGGGGGGAAAATGGGGGTTTTTTGAACTTTCAATTTTTTTAATTTATTTTTGACACAAAAAAAAACTTTAACTCATTTTTACTTTTTTCGTTAGTCCAGTGATCGTTAGAACACGACATACTGAAATATATTAGTATTGCAGTATATCATGCAAGCGATCTGACAGGCAACTATTAAGCCCTGCCGGAGGCCAGGGGACGCTCATTAAGCCGCCAGGCAGCCATAGCAACCATCGCCCCCGGGGGGCGCGATGAGCTTGTTAGACGGGGTCGCCCCCATCTTTCTGACGATTTAAATGCTGCGGTCGGTATTGACCGCAGCATTTAACGAGTTAAACTAGCGGGATAGCGCTTGAGTGCGATGCCGCTAGTTACTCTGAAGTGTCGGCTGTAACATACAGCCGACTCCGGCATCGTATGGAGCGGGCTCAGTGCGTGATCCTGCTCCATACTTCCCCTACACGACTTTGGCATATGAATACGTCAAATGTCAGCAAGGGGTTAAAGGGTAACTAAATGTTCAACAAACTTCTGACGTCATAAGTTTTGATTGGTTGGGGTCTGAGCACTGAGACCCCCGCCAATCGCTAGAACGCAGCAGCTGAAGGTCTCGTGTGTGCGCTCGGCCGCTTCGTTTATGTTCGGCTTTTTCCGGAAATAAATGTATCTGTGTAAGAAAGTCTATGACCCCGCACTCCGATACATCGGCTTTCCTGAGAAACCTGAACAGTAACGAAGCGGATGAGCGCGCACACCAGACCTTCTGCCGCTTCGTTCTAGAGATTGGTGGGGGTCTTAGGTTTTGATTGGTGGGGGTCTTAGGTTTTGATTGGTGGGGGTCGAGCACTATGTCAGAAGTGTGTTGAACATTTAGTTACCCTTTAATAAGTTCATCGAGGTGGCGGGGCTGACCCCCAACATCCGTTGGGACAATATGGATAGATTGGGGGAGTGGCTCTGCCTCAGGAGTCTGATGACATCAGCGCTTACCTTCTCCCACATTCTGCAATGAAAGGCTGCGAGAACTACAACTCCCATCATGCAGCAGTGGTGAGTAAAATATACAGCGGTCCAGTGTATCCGTATCCTGTGTGCAGCTGCTTCTCGGTAGTCGGCGTGATCCGTCCTGTGCTGATAACGGAGGTCAAATCCGATCATTGCACCTTAGACGCCAACAGTCCGCCCCCTGCACACGACCCTAATGTTTATCTATAATTCCGAATAATCTGCGGACCCTTCATTTCTATTGGCCACAGACACTTCTGCATGTATTTATGGGTGTGTCCGGGCCGTAGAACCGATCCGCAAAATATAGAACTATATGTCCCATTCTTATCCGCCGTTGCAGCACGGAGTCCCCGTAGAAGTCTATGGGCGCGTGCAAAATTGTGGACGGCTACGGATGTGCATCTATAGCCGTCCGTAATTGCGGAAGCCTTGCTATGCGATAGCCGGGGATTCCCAGAGGAAATGACGCCTGAGCGATCATGTGACCTTTCCAAGGGGTTGGGTCATATTGGTGACATCATTTGTAGCCTCCCTTTTTTTGTGGATCCATAAATATGGAGGCACTACAGACCGTACTGGCGGACATCATGATAGATATGCGGAGGACTACAGATCCGTATTTGCAGACAGTAAAAAAAACATTGCGGTCGTGCGCTTGAGGCCTTAGGGTATGTTCACACGGCCTATTTACGGACGTAATTCGGGCGTTTTTGCCCCGAATTACGTCTGAAAATAGCGCCTCAATAGGGCTGACAAACATCTGCCCATTGAAAGCAATGGGCAGACGTTTGTCTGTTCACACGAGGCGTATATTTACGCGCCGCTGTCAAATGACGGCGCGTAAATAGACGCCCGCGTAGAAGAAGTGACCTGTCACTTCTTTGGCCGTAATTGGAGCCGCTATTCATTGACTCCAATGAATAGCAGCGCTAATTACGGCCATAATTAACGCGGCGTTCAAGCGCCTGCACATGCCGTTACGGCTGAAATTACGGGGATGTTTTCAGGCTGAAACATCCCCGTAATTTCAGCCGTTACGGACCCCCGCCGTGTGAACATACCCTTAGAAAGATTTACTGAAGGAAAATGATGTGAAAGTTCCCCAGCAGCACATAGTATTTCAGGAATGTGTTGCTCTTATAGGAGGTCTTGGACTGAAAGCTATGTTGTGTAAGACGCGTGGTTTCTCAGCAGCACAGAGCATCTAAGAAGCGTGATTTGTCAGACTGACAGAGTCCACAACAGCACAGAGTATTTCAGGAAAAGAGGGCTTCACTGTATTTGCTGTGCTAAAATCTCCTCAGGAGAAAGTCACTTGAACAATCAGGGTTTAATGGGAGCCCCCCTGTTTTGTTAACGTATAGCGCCCCCTATCTCTGTATACAGAGAGCAGCAAGGAAGGTGCTTCATGTCTGCGGCTGCCACCAATCACCCCCCCCCCCCCCCCCACCAGGGAAATGATGGGGGGGGGGGAGATAATGATTGTCCCTCATCTCATGTGTGTTCAGCTTTAAGACAACGTGATAATAGACGGCGGATCGTCAGAACTGACGGATAAAGGGAAGCGGAGATTTCTTTAAAATTGCTTTATATATAAGTCGATTTTTATGTGAAATTGTCCATTCATGTGACTGTACACGGCGGAGCTCGTAGTCACTGGCACCATAGAAGACCCTCCAGAACCCCCCCCATATACGTTACAAGAGAGAGACGTATAGCTGGAGGCGCGGGGCCCGAGACATCAGATCTCCCACCATTATTGGCAGATTTACTCCCCGGAAAACTTCAGACAAGAATAGAAATCACATCGGTTCATTAGGAAATAAAAAACCCAAACTATAAACCTGAAGCTTCCGTGTTCACTTTGGTCTTGGGATCGTGCCATCAAATTCACTGCTCGGCGTCGCCTTCCACCTGCAGCTGCTTCACTTGTCTTGTATTGATCTTGAGTCAAATCTGGTCTTATACTCCAGTCACATCAAAAGCTGTGTTCACAATCCTACTGGCTGCTACTTGGAATCCGGCCGCGAGGTGCTGACCGGTACATCCATAAATGCTTAGCTCAGCTCCCATAATGCATTGCTCTGCTGCCATCAGAATAGGTGTAAACATTACATCTCCCATAATGCAATACAGCAGGACATGCATGTTCTGTACAGATACCGAACCAGCAGTTAGACGTAGTGAGACGTGAAGTCCTGCAACCTGGGAGCTAACAGGAAACCAACAGAATTTTGAATGCAGCTCTGGGTGTGACTAGAGTATACGGTACAAGGACTTGAACATTGAGAATCTAACACTGAATGTGTCAAGAAAAAACTGTTTTAAAAAATAAAAACAGGACATGAGAGGTTCCCTTGTCAGAGCACAAATCAGAAGGGGTTAAAAGTGACGGGCGGCTGCTCCTCGGCGACGGTCACAGTGGTCGTGTGATGGTCGCTGGTCTTCATCTGGATGTGCGGAGGTGTCGCCGGTTATTTGCTGCGCAGTAGAGCTTTATAGAGCGTGAATCCCACGACGGCGGCAACGGCGGCTCCCAGCGCCACTCGCAGCCAGAAGGAGGCGGTACTGAGCTCGGTGTCGTGCAGGTGCCTGCAGTAAACACAAAGATGTCAGGAAATCGAAAACATGGCGGCTCGGGAAGGTCAAGAGGTTAAAGGCAAATTTTACTTTACAGATCCACTTGTGACCAAAGTATTAACTCCAGCGCAAGCGACTACAGTGTGAGGACCCCGCAAACAGCTCCACGTATCTCAGCGTCCTGAATCCCTGACAGTGGCAAATAAAGCGGAGTGGAGGTTTACTGATCCCTTATGCGAGATCGAACCCTGCTAGGAAAACACAACACTAAGGGGGCGGAGCATGAGGAGTATTTGTGTCATGCCCCACCCCCTCAGGCCCTGCAGTGGATATGACACAGTGTATCAGTTTTACCAGGAATGTTTCTTTGAAGAGTAGTCTGGTCTATGACCATCCCGGTTTCTGATTGTGGGTTTACCTCCGATAAGCGGCGCCCCTCCCCATAAATCTGCCGCTCTGCTTCTTTTAACATTATGGCTATTGATGTTAATAGAGGGGAGAGTCTGAAGCATCAGGACCCCTCCCCCCATCACCTATCTATGTCAGGCTGAGAATTACAGGACGTCTATATGGCATTCTGGGTGTACGGAAAGCTGGGTGACGTTCTCATACTCACGGAAAGGCAGCGGCTGTGGCCAGCTTGTGGTAGATGATTTTGTCGACAGACCCCTGGCAGCTGAAGTGGTAAGGGGGTGGCAGCCGGTGTTTGTGGCAGAACTCGGCGGGGGAGATCCCATGCTGTTGCTTCACTTCTCCTTGGTCCCACTTGCACCCCACAAACATACAGGGCGTCTGACTCTCCATGTAGTGTTGCTGTAACGAGGGAGAGAGGGGATGACGGCGGAGCGGTAGAGACCAGCGCGGTGTATGGACGTGATACAAAAACTCCAATAATCCGGCGCCCCTCATTCCGGAATTACTACTAGTCCGGACCAAAGGGAATAATGGGACCCTGGATGGGATTATTCCTTACGTTTCTGGACTGTATCTGCGTTCCTGTTGATGGATACCAGATAATCCAGAGCGTCCAATAGTCCAGCACTAGTACCATGGTAACCAGCCCAGAGGGGCAGACCGCTGAGCATTATGGGTACACACAGAGCGCTCCTCACCTTGTAAATGCTGGCGCAGTGGTTAAAAGATTTGGGGTCACTGACATCGTACATCAAGCAGGCGACGTCACAGGCAGCGTCCGACTGTTTCAGGAACTCCGTGTCCACATCCACTTCAAAGAGCTGAGGGAAACATCAGCCAATGGGTAACGTAGAATGTACAGACCACCTGGACCCCAGCCGGAACTAGCCAAATCAGTACCGGCCCTCCCCAATTCTAAATTTAGGACACCTAATAAGATACCCATACTTCAGTCTTATCAGACACTCAGCTACTGCTTCCCCATGCTTTACACTGCAGCTCTGCTTCTTCAGATTGGCACAAGCTCAGCAGGAAGTGGAGAGCCGATTACAGCAAAAACGGACAAATTATTAACTACAACTGAACCCCCAGTAAGAAAAAGGAGATTATTAGGCAACTGAGGGGAGGAGCCTTAATAAGGGGAGGAGCCCAGAGAGCGGCTCTTGTGCGCCTTCCCCTACACTAAGCCTTTAATAAACCGCAGTGCGGAGGTCTCCAGCCTGTCACTTTCCAGCTGTTGTGAAACTACAACTCCCAGCATGCCCTGACACCCGCAGGATGAGACTAGAGGGTGAGATATAACAGGGGGGGGGGGGGTTCTGTTTTTGTAAATAAAGCTTCATCATTGTATAATTTAAAAAAATCCCTTCAACCTTCTGTGCGGTTTAAGGTCCAACCATTTGAAGATCTCTGCTTGCTGTGAGCAAATAGCTAAAAAAGAAATACAACCAATACAGATACAAAGCTCATTTTAAGAGAGAGCGCTGATATACAGTCTCAGGATGGGATTAACTGCACTGATACATTGCCACGAGTTATCAGGACCGGAGAAACATTTGTGCTGCTGCGTTTATCTAAGGCCTCATGCACACAACCGTATTTTTGTCCACCCGTAAATACTGGCGTAAATAAGGGTCCTTGGTCACACGTATTCCACCTGTATTTACGGGCACGTTTTTGGCTGCAAAATTACACTGCAGTAATCGGCAGCCCCTTCTCTCTATCAGTGCAGGATAAAGATCGGGGCAGCCCTTTCCCTAGTAAAAGAATTTCATACTTACCGGCCGTTGTCTTGGTGACGCATCCCTCTTTCGGCATCCAGTCCGACCTCCCAGGATGACGCGGCAGTCCATGTGACCGCTGCAGCCTGTGATTGGCCTGTGATTGGCTGCAGCCGTCACTTAGACTGAAACGTCATCCTGGGAGGCCGGACTGGAGACAGACGCAGGGAGTTCTCGGTAAGTATGAACTTATATTTTTTTACAGATACATGTATATTGTGGTCGGTAGTCACTGTCCCGGGTGCAGAAACAGTTACTGCCGATCGCTTAACTCTTTCAGCACCCTGGACAGTGACTATTTACTGACGTCTCCTAGCAACGCTCCCGTAATTACGGGAGCCCTATTGACTTCTATGGGCCTGCCTGTACCGTAATTACGGCCTGAAATAGGACATGTTCTATCATTTTCAACGGCACGGGCACCTTCCCGTAAGCGTACGGGGCGGTACCCGTGGCCAATAGAAGTCTATGGGCCCGTAATTACGGGAGTTTTTACGGTCGTGTGCATGGGGCCTAACAGAGGATTGTCTAGACTGGATCCAATTGTAACAAACCCTCCGCTGCGTGAAGTATAAGGTGAAGATTGGAATGACTAAAGTGGGAAATCATATCACTGACTGCAAGCAGAGATCTTTAAAACTGTAAGAAATGTAAACATTAAGTATATTAGTAAGTTGGAGATCATTTATTTATTCCTTTAAGGACACAATAGAACCGTCACTTACTATGAGATACTTCTCCTGCCCCCCAACAAGCACGGTGTTGACGGAGTAGAAGGAGGGCTCCCGGCCGTGCTGCAGCTGCTCCTGAGGAAGGACGAGACGACAATGTCACCGCGAGACAAACACGGAGGAGCCGGGAATAATAGTGAGGGGGGGGGGGCAGGACAAGGAGGAGCAGGAAGAGAAGGCAAACAACTAGCCAATATAATACCATGGGCCAGAAGCGGCAGATAACAGGCGCAGGAGATAAGGCAGCGCTGGAGGCGACCGCCCTGCTGAACGTCACCCGCACACGACATGTCAGCAGACAATAAGTATCTCAGCACGGACAGCCCATCCGGGCGACTTCTGGTCCTTGTACACCGGCAAACGAGCATTCACAGAACGCCTTTACCCGATCCTCGCAGCGATCAACGAGCAAACGCTTATTCATCAGCCGATCGTATCGTTTTTGAGGCATGAAATATTATCGATGTCGGCAGAAAATCTCCGTGTAAACAACGACGCGCTGCCGACATGATCGAAATGTACGGGGACGAGGGATCGGAGTGACGAGCGCTCGCCCCCATACATAGCGCCTTGTGACAGGAGCGGGCTTGTTGATCGGCGCTGGTTTGCTCGTCTCACAAGGAGCTACGATCGGTAATGTAGGAGGATGAACGCTTGTTACTACGATCCCTCGTCCCCGTACATTTCCATCATGTCGGCAGCGCGTCGTCGTTTACACGGGGAGATTTTCTGCCGACATCGATAATATTTCATGCCTCAGAAACAATACGATCATCCGATGAATAAGCGTTTGGTCGTCCATCGGCTGATCGCTGCACGGTTTACACAGGACAAAGATGGGGGACGAGCGTTCACATGCCCCAATATACCAATCACGAGAAGGGGCAGCAGGTAAATCCAATCCAAAAGCGAGAGAACGGACAAGCAGCACCCCTCCCCCCCTCACCTCGAGGCTCTGCCCCAGGAATGCCCGCAGGAAGGCAGATTTACCCGTCCCGCGGGGGCCGATCACTTTACATAGGAAAATGTTTCTCTGCGTCTGCCCCTTTTCCAGATCTATCCGCTTCTCCCGGGTCACTGCGTAAGACAAGAAGAGACATTCGTCACCCCACAAATCCATCGTCACTTATACCGCACCCGATATTACACAAACCGCAAGTCACTGACACAATCCAGAGGACTAATGCCCGCAGAATACAGGCCGTTACATGTCATAGTGACTGGGGGATAAGCAGCCGTTGGATACCTCTAGTGACGCTCATCTCCCAGGAAACAAAGCATCAAAAGGGTTAATCTCGTCCGATCCCTATTCCCCTTTCGAATGACAAATATCTCCGGTCTAATCATGAAGAATTGGAAGAACCTCAATCACTTGTACAGAATAAACCGGCCCCGTGAAAATAAAGAGGCGACACCTGCCCGCGCTGACGTACCTGTGATGGCCTGAGTCTGGCTGTCCTGCTCACACAGGACCGGATACCCCAAATAGCCCAGATGTTCCAGGCAGCGATGGACGTCCAGAAACGCCACCAACCTGTCAGTATGAAGCAGAGGACAATGAAGGTGAAGAATCAGAGGAGGCGGCACAAGTCTGAGCGCAGGGTGGCAGAACTTACGTCCACTGGCACATGTACCCGTGGAGAGGGAGCGGACCATCATCTGCCACGCACACGGTGCTGCTCAGCTCCGGACCCCACGGGGTATACGGGAAAACGCTGAAGAAGCTCTGGAGCTCGGAGGGACATAATTCCCCGTCACCGTCCTAGAGAGAGAGGGACAGGCAGAGTGAGATCCGCGGCCGGCTGCTGGGGTCACCCGCGCTCCAGGGGCTGCCGCTGTCCTCACCAGGTCGTGCTTCTCAAAAATCTTCTGGAGAAACTGATAACCAAAATGATTGATCTCAGTGGAGGAATCGTGGGGGACGCGCAGCCTGTGGGGGAGGGGAGAAAGGGAGACCGTGAGAACATAAACTCAGCGCAGGGACAGAGGGGAGGAGCGAGTTCTCAAATTCTGGGGAACTCGGGTGACAACCAATACGGCCGATCCCCGCTGGAATAGTTACCCAGCTTTCCCAGACTCCTCAACGGAATATCCAACTAGTTAGCTGCCAATTCACCCCCGTATCGCAGGGTTACCAGCCATTTATTGCGCTCAGGACTCTGGGAAAGCTGAGTAACAACGTCAGGGGGAGCTGTAATGCCGGTGATACTGGAAGTCACCCAGCTTTCCAAGCACCAGATATAACCAAGAGACAGAATCGGCAAGAATTTGACTCCAGGATTGAGATTTACCAGAAGCAGCTCGTTATTTTAAGGGACGATGCTAGTGAAGGGTTAAGTAATAGCAGGCATGGCCGCTGTTCTCCGAGGCGCCGCAGCAGGTGCAGTCATGTCTGCTCTGTGCCTGAACAGATTTTCTCTGCAGATGTCGCATTCAGTAACACGTTCCATGATGGCTCAATAAAATCTGTTCTCCGGGATACGACTGCAGGCGCGGGGGCTGAGCTCGCCCCATAACAGGGTGTCTTTAAGACGGTACGAGTACAGAAACGGTAGTGGAAGGGGGTATGACATGAATGCCGGATAGGTACAGGTCACCGGACCCCCATTCTCCTGACCGGTGAGGATCCCAGAGGTGATAACCCCGACTAGCCGGCATTTATAGCATATCCTGTGTATAGGTCTCTAATGCTTAATATGGAAATATCTCTTTAAAGGGGTGAGGCTTTAACACAGAGTAGAAAATGGGTACTACCCCCTCCCCCCAGGTAGTCAGTCACCGAGAGAGTCCAAACACCCAGAAGTCCTCACTCACGGCGGGTAGAGGTAGTCGTCAGTGAGCTCCAGTGTATCGTCATATCCAAAGCGTCGCAGAATAGTCCATGTGGTCTCATGGCGCCCCCGCTGGATGAAGAGGGTATTGAGAAAGAGGAAGCCTGTGATTTAAAAAAAAAAAGGAGAAAAAAAAAAGAAACTTTTACAGATAGATGGAAAAACTCTGAGGGCTTCATGTAGTGATTTACAGCACGAGCCTTAGTCATGGGGGAAGAGACCAAAAGGAAAGCTTCACCCCCGACCCCCCCCCCCCCCCCACACACAACCAATGAAACCACAAGGGACAACTGCACCATAAACTGCTGATGTGAATAGACCCTCTGCATGTATGGATTGCAGTAATGTTATGTAATTCAACTTTTACAACCATTTTTTTTAATTTATTTTTTTGCTATAATGCAGAAAAAATACATCATGAAGGAACACTGAAAATATGTCTCCATGGTAACAGACTACAAACAACCCTGTGTAGTCTGATCCTGCAGTCATGTGTTACTCCACTCCCTCTCCTTCATAACCTACAGCCAGTAGAGGGAGTAACACACAACTGCAGGATCAGACTACACACGGTTTGTTTGTAGTCTGTTACCATGGAGACGCATCGGTCTGAATAGGAGCTGGAAACACAAAACGATAGGAGATTTTGAAATCAAGACTATTTTAAGTGGTTTCATATTTTTGTAGATGTATTAGAGCAATAAAAGAAAAGGTCGAAAAGAATTGATATAATTTAAGCCTGTTCTAAAGTACAACATATTTGGTCACATCCCGTCCACTGTCTCACCCGTCAGCGTCAGCCCATTGTCCCGCACTCCGTCCACTGTATTCTTCCTGACAACCATCTTCACGTCCTCCATGGCCTGAGGAACCAAGGGGTTCCCAAAACAGGACTGCTACCTCCCAAGAGACAGGCAAGACACCAATCAGAAACACAAGATGAAGGAGGCAACGCTTATATAACAGATGGGAGGAGAACGCGTTACAGGCGGAGGACGGAACATCTGATATATCAGCAATTACCACGGATACAACAGACAAGAGCAAAGAACCATTAGGATCAGGGGGTGCGGGGAGAGTCGGGGACGGGCGGGGGTCAGTGCCCGGCTTTCAGCAGGATACCTGGAAATAGTTCAGCTCGTCATCGCTCAGGATCTGATTGTTGTCCTGGTCTGAGATCGTGAATATTCGGGTCAGAGCTTTCCTGCACTGCGGCCTCAGCTGGAGAAAACAGAATCAGATCATATCAGGGTCACACAAGTCATGACCGAGCCCGAATCCCCTCCCCCCCCTTGCTTGCAGTGTCTACATGACAGGAAGCAGCGGGCACAATCATGACGCCGTGAGATACAGGATTGTATGGTAATAGCCATATGTCATCTGTAGGGGGCAGTGACACAGGGCGATGCAGGGGCACAGTGGTCACCTGATGCAGGCGTTGGACTGTTGCACCCGGCAGTTCTGGGGACCCGTGCCACGTACCTGCTTCTCCTCCGGATCATACAGCGGGGCGGTGGGGTGAAGGACAGCTTTCTGGGCGTAGTAGAAAACTTCAGAGATGTTCTTGAGGTTCTTAGCGGAACACTAGAGGACGGACAAATCTGCACGTGACTCGTTATAACAGCGCAAACGTTCCACCCATCTGCGGCGGATTCCTGCTAGAACGTCTATGAGTATCCACATTATGTAGGGTCTCACCTCCACGCAGGTCTCGATTTCGGAGAACTGGTTCATAATCGGCAGGATGGACTCCATGGAGCTTCCGCATTGTAGGTCTGACTTATTCCCCACAAGGATTATGGGAAGACTGGACGAAAGACAAACTCTATAAGACCCGCGTCCGCTGCCCTGACGTTATGCATGAGATGATAGTGGAGAGGGTCACAACACACAACTATACCGAGAGTTCCGCTCAGCAAGGCCGTTCACCAGGGGGATCCACTTCGAGGCGATCTGGAAAGAGAATCCAGAATACAAAGTTACGTAGAGTCACAATCGTCATTAAATAGGCCTAGAGCTCAAAACCCCCTTCTCTTCACACAGCAATAATTACATGATGTAAAACTGCACTGCCTGCGGCCACCACTGGAGGGAGCTCCCTACATACAGATTTATACAGTTGTTATTAATGAAGCTCCCCCTAGTGGTGGCTGCAGGCAGGCAGAATTTTATGATGTAACTATGGCTAGGCAGGGTTTTGGATCTCTGTATCAGAAAAAAACAAAGCTCTGACCGTTATAAAGATATAAGATGAAATGAAGCAGAATTATACAGATATTTATATTAAAAGAAAACTATAAAAGTTGATGGGAACAAATTTAAAGTGACCCTAGAGAAGTACAGTCGTACATATAGGGATCAAGGAGCGCAGCATAGAAGTCGTATTTCTCACCTTCTCAATGGTACTGGACTCCGAGACGTCGTACACAACGCAGACAACATTCGCCTGTCAAGAGAAAGCAAAAAAACAAGAGTCATTGATGGATCCAGCGCAGCTCAAGTCACAATAGTGGAGAACATTCCCATCTGTAAGACAGGAGCGCAATGAGGCCGCATAAAGGACGGGGGCGCTCTCCTAATGTACTTCATCAGGCTCCGAGGCTCAGATTCCTCAGCGCACATTGTTGTTCCCCTGTACATAATGTAAATCTCTCCTGCATCTTACCACCACTAGAGGGCGATCTGTATACAGCTCTGTATGGCTTATGTGGACCAGAATAGGAATGCACACAGATCGCCATCTAGTGGTGGTAATACTGATCTGCACCAAATAAATATATCAGATGAGCTTTACTAATTATATCAGTAATATGCTGGAGATCCGGCGCCAGGGGGCACACGTGACGCTTATCTCACCTTTGCAATCTCCTCCCTGAGCTCATCGTCTGTCTGCTCCATTTCTATGGACACAAAGATAAGAATACAAGTGAAAACCGTCCAATCACAGCTCACGTCTAGGCGGTGGATCTTTATTTCACAACGTTACAACAGAACATCCCTGATATAAAACTCCCACAATCCTGTGCAGGTTATTATTCATAATAGTCTCTCCACCCTGCTTTACACTGCGGCTCTGCTTCATTAGAACACAGCTGTGATCAGACTCGTTCTTTGCTGTATTGTCTATTGGGGTCTGAAATCCACCTCAGGCTGCTATTCTATCCCTCCCACATGCTTTACACTGCAGCTTCTGCAAAGACAGGATGATTATACACTACAAGCATCTGAACCACGAGTGGGGAGTAAATGATGAGATAACCGCGGTCACTGAACCTACACGATTAATAGAAATCCCCCAAACCTGTGGTTCCCTGACATGCCCTGGCAGTTACCGGAGGTGTCCACGATGTGTGTGGGGACTCTTTCTGGCGTCACGTCAGCCGGGATTGTGATTTCCTCTGCACGAGCCGGAACCTGGTAGAGAAATGATGAGAGTATTACTCAGATATACAGGGATAATGGAGACAGGAGGAGGAGGTGCAGTCAGGGGGCTCCAGCGTCACTCAGCAGGAGAGACCCCACCGGGCGCCATCGCCGCACCTGCTTCTGTGAGCATTAAAATTCCTTTATTCCGGTATTTACGAGAGGTGCCGGATTATCAATTATTCTGGATTACTGGATAGTCATAGAAATGTAAAAATGTCATTAGTCTGGAAATCCTGCTAATGTGGAACGCAATGAGAATTGGCGTATTAGCAGATATTGACCTGATAGTCCGGCACTACGTGCGCCATGTCTGACATCTGTGTATTATCACCCCCATCGGAGTCACGGGGCAGGAGGTAAGTAAATATTCTCTCATCTATCTCAAGGGTTCGGCAATGTCTGTTAATCGGACACCTCGGTAGTCCCAAGAATGCCGGATTAGTGGAATGGACAGTATGTGGCAGGCGTTTTACCGCTCAGTCATCAATTCCTGGTTTTGTGACATTTCAGAGTAAAGGGATGTTACTGTCTCTGCAGTTCACATGGATCATTAGTTCCCAACCTGGTGCACGTACCTCATCCGGGAACTCCTCTCCCACCAGCGCCATTATCAGAGACGTCTTCCCCACTTGGGCTGTGAGATGAGATGAAATACAGATGTCTACAGGTGGAGTAGAATGGATCACTCAATGACCCTCATCACATTTTTTTTTGCCTTTTGGCATCTGATTTCCGCAGCCGACACATGTGGAGAACGTCCCCCTCCCCCAACACAGATCAGACATTGACATCATGTGACTGCGGCTTCTCCTCTATGGGCAGCACAGGGTCCGGCCAACTCACGTCTGACAGTCCGGTTGCTATGGATACACTTGCCTGACAACGACAGTCTCCTATGGGGATTATCATAGAGCTCGTCCCTAGAAACCAGTCCGTCAGATTACTCAAATCTGCAGATAAGTCAGATTGGCACCGGGGAAGGGGCAGGAGGCTGGCAGCGCCTAAACTACGCCTCTCTAGGTCTTCCTGCCATGTTACTCAGATTCATGTAGGTGGACACTCTATAACCTACAATGTTATTATAAACGTTCGACGTCCCACAATGCTTTGTTCTCTGGTGACGTCTGGGCCCCGTCTTAAAGGAACCCTCCAGAATTAAAATCCACGTGAAACGTTACATCTTTTGTTTTTACTTCTCTCTCCATTCACATCCAAGTCTGCATTCAGAATTCTGGTTGCCTGTTGCCACAAAGCAGTGCATTGTGGGGGCTCAGATGACACCGTTGCAGCTGTGGGGGGGGGGGTCACATGACTGATAGGGGGGATGGAGCTAAACCGCTGTGTGTTTACAAAGTTGACCAGCAGAATTTTTGCTGCAGCTTTGGATGTAACTGGAGAATAGAAATTACATTGGTGCGAAAACAGTAAAGTGAAGGATTTGCAGTCAGATATTTATGACGATTTACACTGGAAAATGGGGAATTTCGGTCTAAAATGACACATTGATAGGGCCCAAAGGGGTCTCCAACCTGCAGCTGTCCAGCTATTGCAAAACTACTACTCCCATTAGGCTTTATCACCCTGTGCCTGTCGGGCATGCTGGGAGTTGCAGTTTTGAAAGGTCTGGAGAGCCGCAGGTTGGGGATTCTGCAGCATTTAGTGCAGCAGCGCAGAGGCCCGGGGCAGGGTAAGGAGAGAGCAGCTGAGCCTCCCATATGTGCCAGAGGCGACATTCACTGCACCAGCAGACCCCACATCGACCAGACCGGGCGTATAACCCTTCACCCATCCCCATGTGATCCCCGCTCTCACCCTCCCCCAAGAGGAGGATCCTCACGTCCCGCTTCATGATCCCGGTGCCACCAACATCGACTTCCGGGTGTCCAGGCGGACCGCCAGTGACAGAACTCCTCCACTTCCGGCGTCTCTGCGGCAACCCCTACGTCACTTCCGCTCCACACATGTAGCGCGAGTAAGAGGCATCAGGTTACCATAGTAATGGGAGGGAGGGGCGGAGTGTAGACCTGGAGGAGAGCACGTACACCTGGACAAGATGAGCGCTCGCTTCAATCATGTGACTTGTAGGTAACAAAGATAAGTCTGTACAACACTGCCACCTGCAGGAGGAAGGGTAACCATGCCGGAACCAGAGGGCCAGCTGCTCCACACTGCCACCTGCAGGAGGAAGGGTAACCATGCCGAGAACCAGAGGGCCAGCTGCTCCACACTGCCACCTGCAGGAGGAAGTGTAACAATGCCGGGAACCTGAGGGCCAATCAGCACCGCACTGCCACCTGAAATTACCCCTTATACAGTGGATAAAGTAGAGGAGGCAGAATCGGGCACAATAGGAGGGAAGTAATGGCTGTACCCATCTATACTCTGAATGGATAATGGGCAGCGCCACCCTACAACTTGTACAGGGAAGCAATAACAACGATTGGCACTATAATCCTGCCCACTAATTGCCATCTTTACCCTATTCCAGCCAATCATATGCGAGTTTTGCTGGCAGCACTGTACCCGCGTCCTGCGGGTATATGAAGGCGCTCACCAGGGATATATTCTAAATACACAGTTCTAGGAGAACGTCCGCCATTAATCACGTACCTACCCTGACAACAGGAACGTGATAACAAGGGGGTTAGAGAACCTGATCCGAGGAGATCCAGCTCTGCTACATTACAGCTGGAACCGGATTGGTTGTCATGGGCAGCGACTGGAGCGCCCTCTACTGTCAACTCAAATTCTTTTCAACTGTTTCCTAGTTATAATGGTTTCTGGGAAAGTCAGACAAAACCAATATGGCCGCCATACAGAGGAAGTCACCCAGCTTTCCCAGAAACAGATAACCTGGAAATAGCAGCGCATCAGAAGACGACAACTCCAGGACTTCCATCCAGTTCTTTTTTAAAGATAAACACCCGGTGAATGATAATAAAAAATCTACAAAACAATTCCTTTAAAAAGAACATTTATAAAATGTGAAACATAAATAGAAAATTCAGCAACTTTTTTTTTTCTAATTAAAATCCAACAACCTCAGATTTAGTTAAAAAGTGACTTGACGCGAACGATTCTTCTATTTTACAAACTATATACACAAGTCCCATCGGAGCCGCGGCCGAGGTCACATGACAGGCGGGGGAGGGGGGGCTCAGGAGTTCTGGACGTCCCAGACCAGCACCTGGTTGTAGGACGCGGTGAAGAGAAGGTTTCCTGATGGGGACACCCGGCACAAGTGCACGCAGTCATCGTGAGCGGAGAAATCCTGCTGGGTGCCGGCCGAGGAGTCAATGACACGCAAGAGACGCTCTGTCAAGAGGACGAGACAGGAAACGGTTAAAAGAACATTTCAGTATTACGTAAAGCTGAAGTTCTTGTATAATGAAAAGTTCTGCAACTTTGTGTTTCATTTCCTCATCATTTGCAAGAGCTCTGCTTGCAGTCAGTAAATAACAACATTTATGTAACCAATACAGACCTAATATTTTTCACAGCTGAGGGTTTGTTACAATTGTATCCAGTCTAAACAATCCTAGGAGATAAACGCATGAGCAGCACAAATCTCACTCCTGTCCTGATAGTTTGTTACAATGTATCAGTGCAGGAAAGATGTATCAGACCAGAGTCCAGGCGGTTTACCTCACAGAGAATGGTCTAGAACAGAAACAATTGTACCAAACCCTCAGCTGTGAGACTTATGCGGTCAGGATCGATTTTCAGTTTCTGAAAGTAAACCAGAATGTTCCTATTCACCGACCACAAGCAGAGATCTTGGAAATCTTCAGCTATGTTGACAAAGTGTGTGCGTTTTCTTGGACTACTTAATTCACACATCGTACGTCACTATTGATAAATCTCCCCCCAGCCGGACCTACCGCCGCTGCCCGCGACCAGGAGCGATGCCGCCGGTGACATGGACAGAGATGTAGCAAAATGAGACAGAGGGATCCTCAGCAGAACCTGCAGGACAAGACAAGGAGCAACTTCAGAGCCGAGGAGGGGCGAGTACACATGACAGACTGACAGCGCTCATGGGCAGCCGGTGGTGCGAGCGCCGGCTTGTTTACGTGAGTTTACAATCTGGAGCCGTCCTGAGACCTCCTGCGTTACCTGCTTCTGTGCCAGGCTGTAGAAAAGAGCCTCCTTCTCCCTCCCAAACCCAGTATACACCACCGTGCCAGGCTGCCACGGACAGAATGCTGCAAGGGTAGGAACAGGTGACTCTGCGTCCTGCAAAGAAAAACAAGGTCATTACTGATGTCCAGTTACAGCTTATCTTATACTCTAGTTACAGCCAGAGCTGCATTCACATTTCTGCTGGCTGCCACCTAGAATCATTCAGCACTGAGCTCACACACACGCCTCTAATGCTTAAAGGAACAGTGTCATCACAAATTATTTTTTTATATGTTAAAGATGTTAGTGCTTTATTAAAAACGTTTATATTTATTTGTGTGTTTGTGTTTTACTTTTTCTTATTTTTACACTTTTTCTTCCCTATGGGGGCTGCCATTTTTTGTTCCATTTCTGTATGTGTCGATTAACGACACATACAGACATGGAATACGGCAGCCACAGTCCCATAGGGACTGCGAACGGCTCCCGTCCCATTGACTTCAGTGTACGGCGTCTGTGTGGGAACTGCGCATGCGCCGCTCCCACACAGTCCAATTCGAAATTGGCGCCGTCCGGCGCCATTTTCCTGTGGACCGGAAGTCGCGGCCGGACAGTAATATTACTACTTCCGGTCGCGGCTTCCGGATTTGTGCACTTGGACCAGCGGCAGCAGACGGGCCGGAGGGAGCCGCGTCGGCAGGAGCAGGTAAGAGATTTCTATGTATGTTGGTGTTTGTGTGTGTTTACTACTGTATGTAAACCTACTACACTGTGGGTTAGCTCAAAAAATGGCGACACACAGTGTAGGAGGTTAGACTGTTCAAACCCCTCGTTTATCCCGGCACTAGCCAGGATAAAGGAGGGGGGGATGCTGAGAGCTCACTAGAGCGAGGGCTTTTTACCCAATTTTGCAATGCTGCAATTTTGGGAATAGCTCCATCTAGTGACCAAAAATGGGTAATATTATAAATTAGAATTAATTTATAATATTTCCTGACTCGTGAAAAAAATAAAAAAAATTTGAACAATGTTTAATCACCTACACACTAAATGTTTAATTTAAAAAAAACAAAACATGTTTTTCTGGCAACACATTCCCTTTAAGCGGAGCTCTCATAATGTACTGAACTCTGGTGCATTGCATTCTGGGAGACGTATAAGATTACTGTACAACCCCTGGAGTCCACACTACACCTCCCACAATGCACCACAGCAGAGCAAGCGCTAAACCAACAGGGTTACAGGGAGGTTTGAGGTTCTACAGCCTCAAAGCGAACAGGAAATTTGCAGAATTTGTGCATGCAGCTCTGGAGGTGACTGGAGTAGATTACTGACCCACATATTACTACTAACGTCCTTGGCACCATCTTCACCGCTCACCTCTTCACTGTCAGGAGCTGGGAAGCTCAACCAATCCAAGAGCTCGCACTTATCCTTTGCCCAATCAGATGCCCAGATGCTTACACGCCGATCTAAACTGGCAGCCAACCAGATCTCTCCTTCTTGATGGCCGAGTTCTTCAGGCTTTAGAAAAAGACAGAGACAGAGTCACTGTAGAAGCTCCTGCGCCGCCAACGTCTTACGCCCAGAGGGAAATGTGAGAGGTCCTGATCCGTTACCTTCCTGCGTGAGAACTGGACGGTGCTGATGGAGGAGCCTTTGTGGTCGCTCAGGATCCGGATCGTCATTCCTGTCCGCGGACTGCTGACCGCCATTAGACCGTCCTTCCCGCCAGACAGCAGAACGTCACCTGTGTGATAATAACACGATGTGATCACCACCCACACAGTCACCTCACCTGCACTGAACTACGTGGGCTCAGCTGCATCACTGACCGGTGAGAGAGAAGGCGACGGCGGTCACTGCACACGGGTGCGGGTGGATCTTCATCTCCATCTCCGTTCTCGACACACTAAAGAAGCGGATCGTCCCGTCGCTGTATCCGGCCGCTATCCTCTGCCCAGACGCGGGATGGGGACTCCAGTCCAGACACAAGCAGCTCTGTGGGAGATCACGTGAGTGTTGTAGACTGGTGACAATGACAGGAGGAACAACGGAGGGGAAAAGGGAGCCTGGTATTACCTGGTTGAGGACTTGGAATTGAAGCAGTAGCTCACAGCTGTGAAGGGACCAGACACGCACGCTGCCATCCTCCCCACACGTGGCGCAGTGACTCTCCCCCACACCCACCACTAAATCCGTCACCTGCAGAAACACAAGCGATAACGTCACGACACCGATTCTGCAACCTATTCAGCAATTCGGGGATCATCTTGGTTCGTACCTTGTTTCTGTGACCACTGATGAGGCGGATGCTGGTATTCTCCACCCAGTTGATGTACCACAATGTGCCAGCCGTGGTGCCAACGATCCCCATCTCCAAGGCCTCATCAAACGTGGCACTGACAATAGCGCCATCTAGTGTCATCTCTTGTTCCATGAGTACAGAGGACGAGCTAGAGAGAGAATTAGTCACGTTTGCAGGTTATTCCCAGTTACTTCTGTAGCGGCAACATATTCCGCAGCGTAGTAATCAGTCAGTCACTGTCCCCAGGAGCTGACAATCTATTTAAGTTCATAGGAAGCCGAGTAACTTCTTAGTCTGTTTTGGGGCAGTGGGAGTAAAGCAGCGTAGACACGTCTTGTGCTATAACTGGGGGACGGAGCGCCGTTATTTCTACCTGGCCTCGGAGCCCCTCTCCCTCAGCTCCTGCACAGCGGCCACGGACCACAGCCTTATCCTGCGGGTGTTGCTGCCGCTCACCAGCCTGTTCCCTCTGCACAGCAGGGCGCCTGAGGGGCAGAGCACAGTAATCAGTTCTCGGGTTTGACATCTACATGGCAGTCACTGGAGGTCAGACGTAGAGCGGGCACTCACCTATCTCCCCCTGATCCGCTTCCCAGGTCATGAAGCAGCGGTGAGTCTGAGCGTCCCACACACACACCTGCCCCGTGCTGCAGCCCGTATAGAGCAGGGAGGTCGTGTTATAGGTCAGCGAGGTCAACTCTGCCGAGCCGACCTCATCCGGAACAGCGGCTCTGTAGACCTAGAACAGAACAGACGCAGGTTCATAGTTACTGATTGGATGGGGTGAAGATGGGGGAGGGGTCAGCGCCTCCAGTATAATTCGCTAATAGGGGCCTTGGATTTAGATTCTTTAAAGAGATATTTCACGTTATCTTCCAACATGGAGCTGAGACCCCAGAGACACAGGACACCGGGATCCGTAAAGCGTCCACTGAGATCTGATCACAAACTTACAGGCCCAAAGCCCGAGGCTGCACTACTGAGACAGTCTGATGACGTCTCCTTCGAATGCGGTGTTGTCATGGAGACCTTGTGTGGATTCCAATCACCGTCTGCATCAACATCTACGTCCTGCCTGGCTTGAGTTATCATTGATTAATGTCAGACATTGCAGTAGTCCTATGTCCACATGACAACACTTCCTGGCTGTGCTCTGGCAGCCTGGTTATGGGGACAGTGTGGCATCAAATTTCTACCCACATTAATCTCCACATATTAACGGTTTCCAATAGGGTCAGTCGTGTTTATTGACGAGGACAGTGATTTGGAGTGTCCCTACAAGGCTAAACAAGAGCACAGGGCAGGAAGTGTTTTCATGGGGACATAGCTGAAGGCTAATGTTATATTCTTTACACGGCTTTGCATGGTTCTGGGGTCCGAGCTCATGTCAGTCCTCAGATTGAATACCGGAGCCTCGCTCTTCACAACGCGACGTCACGGGACTCACCTTCATCTGACTTGATGTCCCATTCTCTTCCACGCGCCAGAAATTCACAGTCCTGCTGCCGACACAAGCAAAGGTGTCAGCGTGTAATGGGTTAAAGATGGCGGCGTGCACGGGGTGGCACAGCTTGCTGCTCGCCAGCATCTCGTAGGTCCTGGTGCTCCACAACGCAAGACTCCCATCTCTGTAGTCACCTGAGTCCGGGCAGAGTCAGAACGTAACGCAATATACGGGAAATAAACAGGAACGTCACGGGGTCAGAAAGAGGAGACGACGGGTCACAACCAGATCAGGGTTGTTTGTCTTCTAGAAACATTAAAGGGACACTCCGGGCAATACTGAATTATGTCTAGTGCCGGCCTGAGGGGGCGGAGCCTGACAAAAGGGGGAATCCCGAGCGCATAATGAGACTACATATAATAATAATAATAATAAGTTATAGGTTTTTAAAGGGGCCTCTTACTGCATATTCTAGATATAGAGGGGGGTCTCCACACTCAGGACCCCCTCCATTAGCCCCACCACTCTGGTGGACCCTGCAGATCTATGTATTAAAGGGACACCCATTGACTTAACGGAGATCGGGAATACACGAGTAAATAGTAGATGGCCGCCAAGCCTCGGCATAACAGAACGTTGTGGGTCATCGCAGCAGGAAATAGATCGGTGGGGGTACAAGTAGTCCCCCGTTTGACCACAACTAGGGGAGGGGGGGGGGAGATTAAATGGAATGGCGGTGGAGCCTGCACCCTGCTGCTCCATGCAATGTCTATGTCACGGACGGAACCAGCCTAGGGATCGGTGGGGGTCGGAGTGGTCGGACCACTACCGATCCTATCACCTTTCCAGCGAATATGATAAATGCTTGTGGCTGGAATACCCCTTTAACTGCAGTCTGGATCTTCCCGTGAGAAGTTGTCACCATCATCAAGGAGAAGTGAAGTGTAACATTTGGGGTGATCGTAGCCCCCTCTCCCCTCCCCCATCATATTTAGTTCTCCACTCACCGACAGTGAGAAGCAGCCGGTCGTCCCTGGAGAAGCTCATGGTCTGGACCTCCGTGCGGTGAAGCTGCAGCGTCTTTATACAGGATCCGTCTTGTGTGTCCCAAACTCGGATCTGACAGAGAGAAGATCCATCTCCGGAGCCAGAAGACGACGCCAGGATCTAGAGGAGGAGGGGAAACCTCAGCAACTGGAGGGTGAGACGCTAAGGGAGGAAGCAGGAAGCTACTCACCAGTGCATCATGGGTAAGTGCCAGGGTGGAGATCTCCTCGGGGTGTCCAAACCAGTGACGCTGCGACCCAGAATGAAGATCCTCCACCACGATCACGCAGCCACACGTGTAAGCGAAGAACCCTACACAAGACACCGGCGTCACAGGCAATGCCCAACTGCAGAAGAGCTCACCATCCAGTCTAGAATTCCTCACCATTTTCAAGATCTCTGCTTGCCATCATGGAAACACTCACGTTTGCATCCAGAGGCTGAAAACCTGTTCAGACCTAATACTTCTCACAGCTGAAGGTTTGCTACAATTTTATCCAGTCTGCACAATCCCCTGTGAGCTAAAACACAACATCAGCACAAATCTCTCTCCCGTCCTCATAGTTTGTTACAATGGATAAGTGCAGGTAAAATAGATCAGTCTGGAGTCCGGTCTGTTTAGCTCACAGAGGATAGTCTAGACTGAATACAATTGTAACAAACACTCTGCTCTGTATGCAAGACTAGGTCAAGACGGTTTTCAACTTCTATTCACTGACAGCAAGCAAAGAACTTGCACAAAAAAAGCTGAATAAACCCCTTTAACTACAGCGGAATAAACAAACAAGTGAGGGTCATGGATTGAGGGGGAATACATCACATACATCTTACCTGTATCCGGGCTCCACACCATGTTCCCTCTGCCGTTACCATTGTACCCAATCACTGCCCTCAGGACCAACTTCTCCTGCCCGGCTGGAGGATGGCACACCGCCTATAAAACAAACCGCCGTCACGTCATCTACACAGTATCAGGAGTCCGGAAAGTTTCAGTTGTATTTACGAGGACAGACAGTGGAGGGGAACACACCGGTCTAATCCAACAAGATCAACCCGACAGGGTCTCAATATTTGGGAGGCTCCTGACTCTTGATTCACCCTCTCCGTTAGGTATATTAACACCAGGGGGCGTTGTAAGAGAGAGCTGCTGTATGTAAGGCTGCGGGACTCTATAGGTTGAGAAGGATCATGTGACCGGCTCAACTTCTTACAAGAAACGTTCTGTGGCGCTGGTCACACAATCCCATAATCCTCCTCAGCCGATAGACGCCGCAGGTCTGTTCTCTTATGATCCGATCGGCAATTTGAGGGGCCGTTCGATGATTTACCGCCATTAGGGCAGATAGTAGAATCCCTCGTTTAGAGAAATCCTTCTTAATTGTGTACAAAAAAAAATGTAATTAATGGAGATCCTGACGGTCCAGATCCCGATACTCCGGCAATAGTCCTGATAATCCAATAGTCTCTGTGATGGATCAGCAGAATATCATCTGAATTCTTTGCATCCACTCAGACATTTGGTAACGTAAACGTTCTGCACACATCGTGTACCCGCCTTCATCCAATTAGTTTGGAAAATTTGACAATTCAGCATTCTAGATGAACCCAATTATTACCATAAAATATAATAAAGATGCAATAATCCCGGGATCCGGCTCCTCTGTGTATTTCGGGGGTGGGGGGGGGGGTGTTTCTGGCATCTTCTTACCTTGGCTGAGCAGGAGGTTTTGAAGCGAGGGCTGAAGTGCGAGTAGACGTCAGGACGTGGCGGGTCTGGATGAAGATCTGACAATGCAGGACCGGGTTACGGATTACTATAGACTATATTACTCGAGAATAGGAGATTAGGATATTAGTTGTGGGGGGGCACGATCTTCTCACCTTCTCCTTGGCTGCGGTTGATGCCGCCTCTGGTCCTGCTCGGCCGGCTCTCTATGATGATCAGCGATGACTGGCCGTCGCTTTCCGGTAGATCTTGGACGTCCACCTCTTCTACCTTCGACTCCTCGTGGAGAACTTTGCCCAGATCTTCATCCTCATCCTCATCCTCCGACTCTGCTCAGAAGAACATTGATTTAGGACGACCACAAGTATCAGACGCCGGTCACAAGGGACTGAAGGATCTGGTCACCTGTCTGCTCCGCCCGCTGCACAGGGCTAACATCCAGACGGGGAGGAGAGGAGATGCAGGGACGAGGGGCCGTACCCCGCGGCATCCCGCTGGAGATGAATGTGGAGTCTCTTCTCGGATCTGCACAATCTGTAACGTCACAAAAGATTAAAGGGCTCATCCAGACCGTAAATAGTCATTGTAGGATGAAAAGTTCTGCAACTTCCTAATAAGCTTTGCGTTTCTAATTCCTCACCAGTATCAATATATCCGCTTGCTGTCGGTGAGTGAAAAAGTCTTTACATCTAAAGCTGGAGATACTTCCTGACCGTGTTCAGCTGACACAGTTGTACGGCACGTTACAGTGTATCAGAGCTCTGACAATACCCTGCACCTGTGTCAGCAGGACATGACCAGGATATAAGTCTATAGATCAGTCTCCGGCTATTAACATTATTATTATTTCCATTCACTGACCGTAAGCAGAGATCTTGACAATGGTACACTGTGTCAGTGCAGTACAAGGCTTTCTTCTGTCCTGGCACTAACATACACTAATAAATGGTAACCACACCAGCAGCTCTGGAAGAAGGACAAGTTCCGGTTGAGTTTTTACTCTCCGAATGTAAGCAATAGATCTTTTTATTCACCGACAACAAGTAGAGATCTTGACAACGGTGAGGAAATTAAACCGAACGTATGTTAGAAAGTTGCAGAACTTCACACAATGAATAAGCTTTATTGACATTGAACTGGACGGTCCCTTAAATAAAAGATATTTGGCCAAATTCCTCACAATTAAGTTTTCAAGCAGTTGAATATCCACTTACCAGCTCCGGAATGGAGGGCGAGGGGCAGACGCCCGAGGGTGCTGGACTGGCGGACAAAGGGCAGACACCCTGCAGAGCTGAAGATAAAATAATATACAACATATAAGGGGCAGAAATTAGAAAACGTAGATCGTGTGATTTAATAGGGCAAAAAAATCCACCTGATATCCGGAGTGCCAGCGTCAGGAGCCGCGTCAAAGTCCCAAATAAAAATGGCGTCTCCGGCCGTGATCACACGTTGCTGATCTGAGGAGAACTCTGCTTGCTGAATAGGTTCAGAGTGACCAATAAACACCTGAAGAAGAGCGGGACATACCAATGTGAACACACAGGGGGCAGCATGGAGCAAGGTGAGCGCACACAGCACTAGAACCAATCCTGAATCATCTCAACGTAAAGCTACCTGCGGGCGCGAGTTTCCTGCCAGGCTGTGATCCCACACTTTTAGGATCCTGTCCCCGGCTGTCACAAGGTACCGGTTATCTTCACTCACCGCCACGGAGGAGCAATATTCTTTGTGCACATGGGTGACCTGGGAGTAAACAGACATGTAACCTCTAGATGGCAGTACAGAGAAGGACAGCCCCTCCCCCCACTGTGGCGCCATGTATAATAACATAGTCCAGGTGCCCTGATACATTGATGACACAGTCACCTCTTTAGTCAGCCGACCAGTGGTGGGGTCCAGCCACAGGATCTTGTTTCCAGAGGTGGAGACCAGGAGGTGATGAGGACGAAGAGGACTGAACGTGACTCCGAGAGCACAGTCCAGCTTGGTGCTGTCCAGGTCAAGTATACTGACATCAACTCGCAGGAGCTGGAAGGAGAACGAGGAAACGGGACCTATAAACATTACACATCAGTCGTGTCCTACATGGGCGCGCCCCAAAAGAGGGAGACTTCCCAGATAGGAGACCCTCCTCTACTACATCCAACCGGTCCCCTCTCCTGACATGTCGATTTTACTAAATACTTGTATTTCCCATTAAATAAAACTTCTGGAACATAATTTCTTATAACTATGCTGTTCCTCTGTTATTCTTCCTGGAAATTTCTGAATAAATGGACAAGTCGGTGTCCTACACAGTCTGACAATGTCCAATCAGAACTCACAATCTCAGACTGTGTAGGGAAACACCCCTTTGACAAGGGTAATGGCAACACCCTATTGTCAATTTATTCATACATTTTTAGGAGGAATAACAGAGGAACGGCACAACGCAGAGTTAGAAGAAAAGATGTTCCAGAATTGTTATTTCATGGGGAATACAAGGATTTACTAAAACAGAGATCAGGAGAGGGGACCGGTCCTCTTTATATGGGAATATGGAAAGGGGTCGACTTTCCATATGGGGTCCCGTCAGGGTGGGCACACATGACTCTAGGGTCAGGATATTCCTTTTCAGATCTTCGCTCTGGCGCCAGCTGCTGAATTACCTCATCCAAGGAGCGTCCATCCATGACGGTCACTGCGTATTCTGTAGGCCCGACAAAGGCCAAGAGACGTCCATCTTTGCTGAGAGACAAAGCGCGAGGTCCCTGCTCCGAGTTCTTGCTCACCACGTTACCTGACCGGAGGAGGAAACAGAATTGAGGATTCTACAGCATTCTGGGGGGATATTTAAAGGGGTCGTCCAGTCTTAAAAAATTGCGATATATATATTTTGTTTCAATTCTTCATCATTTAAAATCTCTGCTTGCTATAGGTGACTGGAAACCTTTACTATTTACATTTAGGGGGAAAACCCCATCCTAACCTAGTCGTGCACGCAGATATGAGGTTTGTGACAATGTATCAGTGTAGATAAGAGCCATCAGCCTGGAGTCCTGAGGATTACATACGCTGACACATTGTAGCAAGTCCATTGACTGTATACCAAGAACTAGGTTTTTTCAGCTTCTGGTGTTCACGGGAATGTCTACATTCAATGACAGCAAGTAGAGATGTTAGAATTAAAGTACAAGTGCAACTTACAGCACCTCAGATGTTTTCTCACACTCACCGAGCACCCGCACAACATGCTGCTCTCTGTGTCCAATGCTGTACAGGGCCAAGGACCCCGCCGAGCAGGCGCTATACATCAGTCCGCCATCCGGAGAGAAGAGAAGGCCAATAATGGCTCCTCGGTGCTGCCTGGGAGGAGAAAAAAAAAGTCAGGGTAACTAATGAAATTACAATGCTATCCAGCGGACGGATTCCAGTAGTGAGCCCCCCACCCCTATATATATATTACACTATACTCACTTGTGTTCTGCTTGTAGACTTGTAGCTGCCACATCAAAAAACCGGACTACCCCGCTGCTGAAGCCACAGGCCAGCGCCTGCCGGGCGGGGTGGAAGGCCACGGTGCAAGGAGTCTCCTCATTGGCTGTGAAGTCATACAACTGCAGGGATAGGAGCAAGCAGTGAGGTATATAAAGGGCCTGTACATAGCGGGGGGGGGGGGGGGGAAGATCCATTAGTGATGTCGTGCGCCAGTACCTGCTGCAGGGAAGCCATGTCCCAGATTCGGATGGTGTGGTCGCTGGACACGGTGGCAAGCTGAGGGTAAGATGGGTGAGTGGAGAAGGCGAGCAGGGAGTCCGTGTGAGAGCGCATTAGGGTCTGGTAACCCCGGGAAGGAACATCAAGGACCCCGAGCTCTCCACTTGTAGTGCAGGACAGGACACGCAGGCCCTCCGGACTGACGGACACGCAGCTCACCGGACCCTCGTGTTCTGCAGGAAAGGCACAGAGTCAATATCAGGCACGTCACCTACTGAGCACCCACATCCTACCTCCAACTCACCTGCCTCCAGGAAGACTCCGGAAAAGTCTAGGGGCCACAGCCGCAGGTAGCCGTCCTCCGAGCCGGTGGCGCAGTAGGTAGAAGAAATACAAAGGCTGTTTATTGCAATGCCAGGACCTGATAATAGAATAGACACAAGTGTCAGAGCAGTAAAGACGGGTGCCCAGCCTGGCACGCATGACCATGAGCGGCAGAGGGACAACTGGGCACGTGCAGCAGCGGATTCAGCCACAGCAACTGATCATGCCCACTAGCAACAAGAGCAGAGGGGCTGGCAGACTAGCTAGTAAACTTCCAGCCAAGGTAAAACCCACGAAGAATGGCGGCCCCTTACTGGACATTTCCTTGTAGTGATAGGACGAGGAGATTCATGCAATATGGCTGATCCAGGGCACCATCGGGTGCTCTCACCAGAATTGAAGGTCATCTTTTCCTGGCGTTCCCCGTGTTGGGCAGGAGTTGGTTGTAGGCGGCGCACATTACGCAGTGCCACGTTCTTGTAGTCTATCTCCAGGATGTGCCCGCTGCGGCTGCAGACATAGCTGAAGGGGGCAGGGTAAGGGTAAGCTACAAGTCCTGGTATACGGCAACCTTCACCCATGGTCAGTCTGATCTCTACTTACAGAGTTCGCTCCTCAAGTTCTCTCTCAGGACTGTGTCCAACTTCAAACGCCAGGTCTGTGAACTCCAGGTTGTGATACTCCCCCAAATTAACCGGGCAGGACCGTAGTGCCCCGCTGCGTACCCTCCATAAGCGAACATTGTCCCTGCCACATGACACCATCCTGCAAAAAGAGGACACAGGTCAGAAGACGAGGGGTGGAAGAGGGGTGGAAGAGGGGTGGAAGAGGGGTGGAAGAGGCGTGGAAGAGGGGTGGAAGAGGGGTGGAAGAGGGGTGGAAGTCATGTAGTAGTAAAGGAGTGGAGACGGAGATCTTACGGCCCGCAAACTCATCCAAAACATCAGCTGGCGGGGCTGCCCGTTGTCTACATCACATGACCTGTCAGCTGCGGGTTGTCAATTATACGGCATCAAAGATAGCAAAATGCTAAATACCTGGTGTCATCAAAGAAGGCGATCTTCATAGTCTGGATATCCACATCTGTATGAGCCT